>NC_067223.1:29317456-29617456 GCF_019924925.1 Ctenopharyngodon idella
AATTTGGCTTGTCAAGACGAAGCTCCATATTTGACATCAGTGACACAAAATGGCATTAGTGTTTCTTATCTGAATGTGATCCACTAAGTTTGAGTATGTAAAAGCGCATATTACATTTGAAATGAAAGGCAACTAACTGAAAAAGTACATTTAAGTACTAAATTTACTAAAACTGGAATAACTGGAATAAAATAAATTAAAGCTAAATAGAAATATAAATTTCAGTGAATAACAGTTTAAATTTAAATATAGCTGCAAGCAGCGATGACAGGTCCAAGCCCCGACGCTAAAGGGGCAACAGTGCACGGTGATCAATATGCATTTATTGCGGGTAAATGTAAAAGAACTATATCAAAGTTGTTTGAATATGCCACACTTACTGCAGCCACCTAGTGCCACTATGACAGTGAACCACAACAGCCACATCCATGAGATTAGTTAAATTTAGATGAATTTCAAGTCATAGGATGTCATAGGTCCCTTTAAAATGAGTGCAAAGTTATCTTTTGCAGCTCAAAGTCCAATATTTATCTTAAGGTCTTCTTATATTTTTATTAACCTAATTATTCAACTAATTATATAAAACTATATTGTCAGTACCCTACAAATGAACTGGTTCTATGCATTTATTTTGTTATTCAAACTCAGAAAAAGCTTGGGCCCTAATTATATTCCACATAAAGACTACAAAAACTACAAAACTTCATATGGACGAATTGTATGGAGCTTTCACAGCTTCTAGGTTTGTAGTACGGAAAAGAGCAGCTGGACTTTCTGCTAAACATCAATTTTGTGATCCGCTGAAAAATTAGTCTATAGGTTTTGAACAACTGTAGGAAAGTGATATAGGTTTTGAACAACATGAGGATTAGTAAATAATGACAGAATTAAACTTTTTGAGTGAACTATAGGTTTAAAATGCTCAAAAGAAAATCAGAAAATGTAAAATGGCATCTTAACACTAATTAACCTATGTCTCTTTATTTATTTTAAACTGTTTTCAGGGATTAAGTCTTCTATCAAAACCAAATTAGCAGTGCATATCATCAACAGTGATTCCAACAATACACTTCCTGTTATAAATACGTGAAAGAAAGCCAGAGCTCTGCATTATAGAGACGGAAGTTCATCCTCGCACAGCTGAACATATGCAGATGCCCTTGCAGCTCGGCCTTGTCTATTGAGTGTCTAATTAAGTGCATTTCACGCTTGTGTGGTCACTTTGACGAGGAGGTGACTGAGAATGACTGCGGGGTAATTGGACTGGATGTAACGTGCGCAGTCCCAAAACCACTTCCTGCCACCTTTGCCGTATACCACGCTGTTTGTGTGTGAGTGCTCCAACACGCGGTACAGTTGGGAAGATTTCCATTGCCCGCATTTACCCTTGAAGGGGGGACCTGTCCTTCTTGTTTATTGCTGGAAGAAACGCATCCATTGATTTTCATTAGGACCCTCTGTCCGTGTCTGGCATTGCTGATAATCTTCCCTCCTCTGAATACGGAGCTCATTGCACCTCCAGCTGGAGTGGTTATGCCACGTGGGCTCCTCAGGTGGCAACTCACGTAATCAGACTTTTGGCTAACGGCAAGAGCCACCCATGTAGAGGAAGACACTGTCTGACTGATATGTCAAGCAACCATCCAATGTTTGTTTTCTTTTTTTAGAGGTGGGTACATCTGAAATGGGACAAAACAGAGTAGTTTATGGGACAAATAATTGGGACAAATTTGCCCTGAGAAGTAGACCGTGTCCTACCCACACTGTTACAAAAAAAAAAAAAAAATCTGCGAAATTTATGGTGAAAAACGGCAGCTATGATTCCCAAAACTTTGCTGTAAAATAATATGGTAGCAACATTTTAGGTTTTATGCATAGAACTTTTTTTGAGGGGAAAAAAGTGTATTTCACTAACTGATATAATGTTAATATACTGAAAATGGTTGAAGAGAAGATAAAAGTTATATGTAGAATCAAAGCTCATCACAAACAATTTTACAACAAGCTGAGGTAAATACTGGTATATAATAGGTGCACTGTAATACAAATATAAAACACCATCATGGCAACTAAAATAATGCAATAAGCATTAAATTAACAAGATAAGTTATGACATAAAGCCCTAATGTACATACTCAGTTTTCTTGTCAGAGTTGGTTTCTTGGTTTCTTACACTGTGTAATCCCGCCCACAGTGAAATCTCATTGGTCCAATAGCATATGTTTCAACATCACATATGTTCTGATTGGCTGTGATTGTTGCATCGATTTTGCTTTCAAGTGTTGACAGATGACTTACTGTCATACTCTCCTGCTTTAACTACAGCTCTTTTCTATGACAATATGTTCATTTTCAGATGAAGAATAGATTGGTTCAACAGGGTTATCACAGTACAAGGTGTTTGGGAAGGATAATATGCTCCATTCCATGTCCCATTCAACAGACACAAGGCCTTGTTAAAAGGGTTACTATTATTATACCCACTAGGCCTTCACACAAAGGCTCATCTTCTTTCAGCCTGCCCTTTAATTTCATTGTTGTTTTTTTTCTGCACCGTCAGAAAATGTGTCAAGAAACCTAAATGAGATATTAAATAAGTGGTGAGAAAAATAAAAATGAGAATCATCAAAGGTCAAACTAAATAGAGGGTTTTTTCTGTCTTGATAATAAAAATTGTCATATACTCAGATACACTGGCTTCCTTCTATTTTCCTAAAAGGATCTTACTGCACAATTTTGTAGCACTTAATCAGTTTCCTCTGAAGTCCACTTTTAATATTAATCAAGGTTTCTTGCACCACAAAAAAAGGTTATTAATTAATTTAGTTTTAATGACCATTTTCAGTTTTTCTTCTCATACCTTTAAGACTTCTATATGTAAATGACCTGTGCTCTGATTAGATGACCTCTGTGTTCTAGCATAGTTCACAGTGTTGAACATCAGGGCAGGTACCCCATTCTGTTTCTGACCTTCTCCATGCGTTTGCACCACTTCCGACAACAGGACAAATGAATTGGGAGCGTTCACTTTGATTCGTCCAGTGTAGACATGATGTTATTGACACAGTGCTAGACTGTGACAAACCATTGTAAAGGCCTACTAGAAATATTTTCTTCGCAATAAGTGAATAACCATAACAGAAAAAAATATATATCTTGCAAACATCAGTATTAGAGATGTGCAAAACTACGTTTTCAGTATCAATCAGCCATTTAATTGGTATCAAGAAGTTAATTAGGCAGTCATGGCCTAATGGCAGCGCTGGGTAGTTTACTTTTAAAATACAAAATACATTCAGTTCAATTCAATTCACATTTATTTGTATAGCGCCTTTTACAATACATATCGTTTCAATGCAGCTTTACAGAGAATGCATGTCAATTTTACAATTTAGAGAATCTGGTATCGGAGGTGACTGTCCAATGTATGTGGTTTCAAAAAATGTACATATAATCATGCAGTTAGCTAACAATGTATTAATTTAGGCAATTTAATTTACAATCACTGTTAGCAGTTTAATTGAAGGTTAGAAGCAATGAGCTCCTGGAAATAACGAATTACATATTAACAGTAATTAGGATATAATACATTTGTAACTTGTTTCAAGATTAATTAAGTAAGTTTTGTAACTTAATCTAAATACTTTAAAATACTAATAAGTATGTAAAACAAAAACAAAGTAATTGCACATTTTTATCACACAATTCTGACTTTATAACTCGCAATTGCAACTTTATATCCCGCAATTCTGACAAAAGTCAGAATTGTGAGATAAAAACGCTCAATTACCTTGTTTTTGTTACATACTTATTAGTAATCCAAAGTATTCTAAAGTATTTAGATTAAGTTATAAATCCAATCTTACGAAATACGTTACAAATGTATTTTGTAATCTGTAATGAAATACATTTTAAAAGTAACCTACCCAGCCCTGCCTAATGATTAAAAAGTCAGACTGGTAACCTGAAATTTGCAGGTTCGATTCTCAATACTGGCAGGAAATGACTGAGGTGCCCTTGAGCAAGGCACCTAACCCCCAATCGCTCCCCCGGGTGCCGCAGCCAAAAAATGGCTGCCCACTGCTCCAGATGTGTGTCTCCATGGTTTGCATTGTGTGTGTGTTCACTACTCAAATAGATTGTACACTAACTTGTACAGTAACTTGTGTTGGGTTAAATGCAGAAGAAAAATTCTGAGTATCGAATCCACAACCTTCGGGTTACCAGTCTGACTCTCTAACCATCAGGCCATTACTGTCCCCTAACAATGATCAGCTTTTGTTTGGAGACTGAGATTTTAATTAAATTAACAACACATTTGTTCACAGTTGTGTCATTCTTATGATTAAATAAATTTCCCTCACAAACCTCCAGGCGTAAACCTCAATTTGGGTCGTCTTATTGGTAACATTAATTTATTTTGTGCACTGTTAATAGAAATTTACTTTTTATTTTTTTATTTTATTCATTTATTTTATTTTATTTCTTTATCTTACTCAACTAAACTGGTAGGCAAATTTGGGTGGTCATATGTTAATGAGCTTATAATTGTGATGTCATAATGCAAATTTCAGAATGCAAATATATATGACCCCTTTGATTTTGACGTATTTACTGTCATGTTTGTGTTCGCAGGCGGAGCCTGAAGGATTCTCTCATTTCCATTTGTATGTGTGTGCTGCCTTCCTGGTGCGATGGAGGAAAGAGATACTAGAAGAAAAAGATTTCCAGGTAAGATAGTTTTTGTGTCGTTTTGTGCGGTCCCTGAGCCGCAGTATGTGTCGTCCTTGCGTGAGCCCCCTCCTCCCTCATTAACTCGCAGGGTCGAGGGGTCAGTGCGCCTGCATTAGTGTGATGACAACAGCAGCTGCTGTAAGGTGACATTGTACCGTCCCTTTGAGACTCTTCTATTTCCTGTCCCCTCACACACTCATTCACTCGTTCCATGCGATTGAGAGGTAAAGGGTTTAGGCATGGAGGCTTGGAAAGGGCAGATGTGTCACCAGAAGTACAGTATGAGTTTGCTTATATAATCAGAACTCCCATTTCTGTTACTGGATTCTTTTGTCTTTTTTCCCCTCTTCCTGTCAATCACTCTACCATCACAGCTCAATGCCTTTAAAGTTTTTTTTTTTTTTTTTTTTTTTTTTTGTATAACACTTTGCAAAATACACATTGTTTCAAAGCAGCTTTACAGAAAATCATGATGTTTATAATATTTTCATACCTTATAGTCGCATTTAGCAGTTTAGACCTGGTTGATAATATAGCTAATATTTTGTGGTGATCCAAGCATTCAAACAGTTGACCTGACAAACATAAAGTATGTATCACCCTAATTGATTATACTGTCTGTATGCGGATAAAGTTGGATTTAATATACACTATACTGCCAAAAGTATTGGGACACCCCTCCAAATCATTGAATTCAGGTGTTCCAATCATTTCCATGGCCACAGGTGTATAAAATCAAGCACCTGGGCATGCAGACTGCTTCTACAAACATTTGTGAAAGAATGGGTTGTTCTCAGGAGCTCAGTAAATTCAAGCATGGTACCGTGATAGGTTGCCACCTGTGCAATAAGTCCATTTGTGAAATTTCCTCACTAAATATCCCACATCAACTGTTAGTGGTATCATAACAAAGTGGAAGCAATTGGGAACAACAGCAACTCAGCCACAAAGTGGTAGGCCACGTAAAATCACAGAGCGGGGTCAGCACATGCTGAGGCGCACAGTGCACAGAAGTCGGCAACTTTCTGCAGAGTCAATAGCTACAGACCTCCAAACTTCGTGTGGCCTTCAGATTAGCTCAAGAACAGTGTGTAGAGAGCTTCATGGAATGGGTTTCCATGGCCGAGCAGCTGCATCCAAGCCTTACATCACCAAGTGCAATGCAAAGCGTCGGTGTAAAGCACGCCACCACTGGACTCTAGAGCAGTGGAGACGTGTTCTCTGGAGTGGCAAATCATGCTTCTCTGTCTGGCAATCTAATGGACGAGTCTGGGTTTGGCAGTTGCCAGGAGAACGGTACTTGCCTGACTGCATTGTGCCAAGTGTAATGTTTGGGGGAGGGGGGATTATGGTGTGGGGTTGTTTTTCAGGGGTTGGGCTTGGCCCCTTAAGGCAGGAACACACCAAGCCGACGGTCGGCCGTCGGGCAGTTTTTTTTCGTCGGCCGACTAAGTTTTCTCAGTGTGTTCTGCACCGTCGGCTGAAGTTGGTCCTCGTCTGCTTTTTTCCGGCCAATTCGAAATGTTGAATTGGCGCCGGCGCTTGTCGGTCCGTCGGGCCATCTGATCATTCTGATTGGCTGTTCATCTACTGCCACCTGCTGGTACGGAAAGGCATTTCATCTTGCGCAGGCGCAGAACGGACGTGCTACTTGGCCGTCGGATGTCGAGCGTCGGTTTGGTGTGTCAGGGCAACTTTGGACACAGACGCTGCCGACGTGAGCCAACCCCGCAGTCTGCTTTCGTCACCATTAGTTTGTCGGCGTTGGCTTGGTGTGTTCCGGCCTTTAGTTCCAGTGAAAGGAACTCTTAATGCTTCAGCATACCAAGACATTTTGGACAAATTTCATGCTCCCAACTTTGTGGGAACAGTTTGGGGATGGCACCTTCCTGTTCCAAAATGACTGCGCACCAGTGCACAAGGTCCATAAAGACATGGATGAGTGAGTTTGGTGTGGAGGAACTTGACTGGCCTGCACAGAGTCCTGACCTCAACCTGATAGAACACCTTTGGGATGAATTAGAGCAGAGACTGTAAGCCAGTCTTTCTCATCCAACATCAGTGCCTGACCTCACAAATACGCTTCTAGAAGAACGGTCAAAAATTCCCATAAACACACTCCTAAATCTTGTGGAAAGCCTTCCCAGAAGAGTTGAAGCTGTTATAGCTGCAAAGGGTGGGCCATCTCCATATTAAACCCTACGGGTTAAGAATGGGATGTCATTAAAGTTCATGTGCATGTAAAGGCAGACATCCCAAAACTTTTGGCGAATATAGTGTATATACAACTTTAAAAAACACTGATTGAATCATTGATCACAAGTGAATATCAGAAACAAATTGTTAAATGAATCTGATTTACAAACAGTAAACTTTCATTCAGTTATGGAGCACTAATTTCCTACAGCTAATCAGTTCCTTATTAATTTCCTAATAATCAAGCCCCGTCCTACTTTTCAAATATTCCGTTTAAGTCATAATTACACCATGTTACAAAAATAAAATGGGTCTGAACAGCATTCACAATCCAGAAATGAATCAAAATCCTGCTTTTTTCTTTCTAAATCTTTGCTTCAGCTTTAAACTTGCATCTCTGTGGAGTGAATAGACTGCTCGGTGTGTGTGTGTTGTTGAATATGCAGCAAGTCAGTGGTGTGTATCAGCAGTGTGTTGTGGGGCGGTTGATTTATTGTGTTTACAGTGCCCAGTGATTCAGAATTATCCCCTGCACCAGCTCTGCAGCACACGGCTGCTGTTTGGCATTCAGACAACAGCCCCGGGCCTCCGTCTTTACCCGCCTGTGCCATGTGTCAGCAGAGAGATTATTTCTCCTATTCTGTCTCTTTATCCCTTTGTTTCACTGTATATTCCTTCCCTATTTTGCTGGTTTGTTTTCACAAACATGACCGTTGATAAGCGATAGCCTATCGTGCCCTGCAAGACTGTCCTGACATAGACCAGTTAGAGGTGCAGTGGTGTTATGGGAGATCTTTGGCGAAGAAGTTGACTTTGGTGCGCCCTAACCTATGGTTTCACCTCCTCCAGTGCAATCTGCTCAGGTCAAGCTGTCCTAGACAAACCGTTCCCTTACAATTCCTTGCTGATTCTTCCTTTTTTTGGTCTAGCAAGTCTTGCGGATCTTAAAATAATTGGCTAGCTGTTTTCCAAACTAGTGAGTTGCCTTTTTGTCTACATAGGCAGATAATTCTTTTTTAATGCAAACGTGTATAAATTGCAAGTAAACATGTCAGCTGTGTGGACGCTAGGTCTGAGTTGACAATATCAATTTCTGGATTTTAATCTTCATTTTGATGAACTAATATTGATTGTTAAATCCCAAAACTGATCTATCAGCCTATGCTTTTTTTCTGTTTATCCATGGATAAAACTTCACAAAACATTTGGATCCCATCCAAAAATCGCAATACAATTTGTGATTTTAATGTGAAACAAGGTCTCAACTTTAAAGTTCTGTCAGTTTGATAACAAAATTCAAACAAAGTCGTTTTGACACTCTTTTATGTGGCATAACAGATTGCTGTGGATGCCATAGCTCATTAGCTAGCTAGAAAAATTACTCTAGAGAGGAGCAATTTGCTAAATATATGCACAATATTACCTATATGTCATTTAATGTCTTTGTCATTTAACGTTTGTTTGAATAAATCTGTCACGAAGGTTTTTATTAAAGTCACTGTTTATATTTAAACATTGAATTGGAGTAGAAACATAATTATAGATATAAAAACTGCCTTATGTGCCATTTTTGTTTGGGTACAATTTTTATTTGAGTGTTTTGATTATTAAATTTGATTACTTATTTGATTATTTGATTATTTTCGGTTTCGGTTTTCAGCTAATGTTTGAGTTCAAGTTTCAACTATAGTTTGAATTTATAATCAGCAAATCTCTCGACTTGCCCACTATCATGAATGTTTTTTTTCATTGAGCTTGTTCAGTGGACCGAACGTGGCGAAAGTGTCACTGGCCCAATCAGACCAGTGCTGCGTTGTCACAAAAGTTTATCATTTGCACATTTTTAAGTCTTGCCAATTTAAACATTCAAGAGATTTTAAACCATTTAAGCACAAGCGACGCAAAAGAATTATACACGCATAATTATGTCAAAATGGCCATCATGGCGAATATCCACACAGTTTATACAGTTTACATGTTGTTGCTATGCATTCTGGGATTGCCTTCTCTGAAATGAGTACGTGCAGTGCTGTCTTATGCATTGCTGAGAAATATTTTTAAAAGTGTGTTTTTGTTTTAAAACGCATAGGTTTTGCTACGGTTACGCCTGTTGTTTACACTACGCCAGCGTTTTCGAAACTCAAAAATGGAGACTTTCGAAAATGCTGCAGACCCCATTTTTGTTTGAAAATGCTGGGCTTGCGTTTCAGTATAAATGGACCAAAACGGAGACTTTTGTAAATGATGGCGTGGCTACCCACGTTCGCTCTGCGTATCCTTGACGACCATGTAAACAATAACATGGAAACTGAACTGCAATCTTTGCTGGCTTTGTTGTCATTTTTAGCAGCCATTGTGCAGTTAAACTCTGCATTTTTTTTAATACTGCAGCTGCCTACATGCGTAAGAGGCAACTGTTTACACTTGTATACGCATGCCCAGTGTGCATGAACAGTCATGTGACGTGTTTTCAGCCGTGTAGTGTAGACGGAGATCGTTTCTGAAACACTGTGGAAACGCCAGTGTAGACGAGGGTCGTTTTCATTTTAAAACGCCATTTTAAAACAAAAACGCACTTGTGTAAATGGGGCCTAAGTAAAGATTCATGTACATAGAATCATAGAATCAAGACAGTGTTTTTTTTAAGACTCTCTGAAAACTCTGTGACTATACTTCCACATAGGTTAAGTTTGAAAATGTCTTTTCTTCTTATGAAGATAATTTTGATGCAGCGGGAGAGATTTAGATTGACGGAAAGACCTGATGTGAAGAATTAAATAAGTCTCCATTCAGACAAGAGTGAGTTATAATTCTATCCCAGCATATCAAACTGTGAAAATTAGACTTGTCTTTTGGGACACAGGTCTTTCATAGCAGTAGATTGCAGGAGTGTGCAGTATGCTTCTTAAAGACGGCCTCTGGCTTCTGCTTTTTCTCTCGCTCCATTTAGCCCTTCATATTATATCTTTCTAAACATAAAAAAGGCATTTTTATTTTGGAATTTGTTCTCATTAGGACTGGCCTCTAAGAAATACTTAAAGCCCCATATTTTCTCAGGAGCTATACACATGCTGTTCTTGAGGAGAATGCTAACTGGAGAGAGATGGATTGCTGGGCGGGAAATTTTTTTGTGATTTTTCAAGTATATCTTGCAGACTGCGAGGCTGTATGGAAAGGATTTCAAGAGAGATTGAGTGTTGGTTTCTAATGAAGACATTCTTAATGAGCGTAACAGTTAATGGCTCTTGAAAATGAGGAAATCAGAAATTGTATAAATCCTTAATTAAGCACAAACCAAAATAAATTGATGCTGTTGTTAAATAATGTTTATTGAAAGGAATTGTTCACCCAAAAATAAAAATTCAGTCTGTGACTTACTTTCTTGTATGAGACACAAAAGGAGATGTTTACTGTGATTCATAGTCTTCTGAGGCTTCAAAAATAATAACGCACCATAAATGTTTATCAATATGAATATTCGAAATCATACAATTGTCAAACAATTGTGAGACACTCACTCAAACTTAACTATTGCCAAAAAAAAACTTCCACTTTGCTATATTGAACTTTTAATTGCACTTAAAAAACTGTAGTGTATTCAGATAGAGATATGTAATAATTAGGCTTAAATATAAAATAACATTATACTGTTCACTGTATAAATTAAAGGGTTAATTCACCCAAAATGAAAATTGTCATTAATTACTCACCCTCATGTCGTTCCAAACCCATAAGACTTTCGTTCATCTTCAGAACACAATTGAAGATCTTTTTGAAGATATCTGAGAGCTTTCTGTTCCTCCATAGACTGCCATTGCAACTTGATCTTTGATGCTTCAAAATGTAATTCAAAACTAATAAATCAAGCGGTTTAGTCCACATTTTCTGAAGAGACTTGATCACTTTTTATGATGAACAGATTGAATTTAGGCTTTTACTCACATATAAACCTTGATCAGCAAACATAAAGAGATGCTCAACCCAACCTGAATGACGTACTAGAACAAACCTCTTCCGGAAGCTCAAACTTGTTGCGTAAAACACAAGAATGAACCTCATTGGTTACGCAGCACATTTGAGCTCCCGGTAGAGGTTTGTTCTCAGAATGCTGTCAGATTTCATCAGAAAGATCTTCACTTGTATTCCGAAGATGAATGAAAGTCTTACGTGTTTGGAACGACATGATGGTGAGTAATTAAGCACGGAATTTTAATTTTGGGGTGAACTAACCCTTTAAATATAAATAAATATTTGTTA
Source organism: Ctenopharyngodon idella (assembly GCF_019924925.1). Classification (NCBI taxonomy): domain Eukaryota; kingdom Metazoa; phylum Chordata; class Actinopteri; order Cypriniformes; family Xenocyprididae; genus Ctenopharyngodon; species Ctenopharyngodon idella. The sequence goes on from NC_067223.1 coordinate 29,328,644, forward strand.
AAGCTGTGTTTTGTTGTTTGATTAACATTAATGGGCCCTCTCATACACCCGGCGCGTCGACCATTTTTCCCATCCCTAAACTAGCAAAAGTGGATTCGGGCATGCCCTAAGTGCATTTACTTAGACAGCAATGACTTAGACAGCAGCAGGTATTTATAGGTTGCTGTCACTTTAAGACCGAATGCACTGATCTAATATCATGATACACATCAGATTTCTTTCTCAACTGCGAATCTGAATCTGAAATGCGCCTTTGTGTCTGTGTGTGTGGCTGTGTTGTGCGCACAGATAATAGCGTGCGAGTACCCAACTGATGGTGAAACTTATTAATCCGCAAAACCATACGTGCCGAACCGTGTGCATGTAAGATCAGGTCATTTTAGGAGCCCAGTTTCATCGTATGCTGAGCAACAGTCTAGATATTCTCCTTTTGTACTCCACAGAAGTTTTTCAGTCATACAAGTTTAAATTGAGATAAGGGTGAGTAAATAATGACCAGAATTTGACATAACAGTATAAATAATGTAGATACCCATGCAGGTTTATTAACGGGTCAGACGAGTAGGTGTGTCTTGTTTCACTGTGACTTTTGTCTGACCCCCTGGTATTTCTAGGCGTTCGTAATGGCTTCTATTCTTGGCAGGAGGGCAATTAATGAGTATTGAAGCAGGGGGAAAATCTTTACTGGGACAGAATAAAGGTTAAAAGGACTATACCACAGCGCCCTCATGGAAACCTGCTGTATGAACCAATCTGACCCGCTTTTACCCTTCCTGCACTACTCATAATGTAGGTAATGATATATTGTCGTTTCTCCTCTAGGTAGTGTTGGGAAACAGGAATCATTCTTATAGGGGAAATGGTAGAGTCTTTAAATAAATATGTGTTGTCATGGCAATCAACACGTCTTCTATTGGGAATGTGTGTTCAACTTTCAAGCATGTTTCTTACAATTAAAAGTCTGTGTAAACAGATTATTTTGTGGTACATAATTTCTATTTTGCAGACATCACGTACATAAAATGCCTCACGGAACTAAATGCAAAATATAGGTTAAGAAAACAATACAATAACAAATGCGATGCAGCTGCAGGATATTATAAATGTGAATTCATGTTTTTTTTTTTTTTTTTCACAAATTCTAAACAATTTAAAACATTAAATATACTTTAATATATTCTTTATACATATACATATACATATACTTTAATACAATGAAATATTTAAAATTTGTTGCTGTAACAAAATGCATTTCATCAAAATGGAGAAAGGACCACGCTAAAGGATTAGTTCACTTTCATATAAAATTTTCCTGATAATTTACTCACCCCCATGTCATCCAAGATGTCCATGTCTTTCTTTCTTCAGTCGAAAAGAAATTAAGGTTTTTGATGAAAACATTCCAGGATTATTCTCCTTATAATAGACTCCAATTGGCCCCAAACAGTTAAAGGTCAAAATTATAGTTTCAGTGCAGCTTCAAAGGGCTTTAAACGATACCAGACGAGGAGTAAGGGTCTTATCTAGCGAAACGATCGGTCATTTTCGAAAAAAAATTAAATGTATATGCTTTATATAAACAAATGATCGCCTTCCAAGTGGTTCCGCCAAAACCGCACTTTCGTATTCTTCAAAAAGCTTATGCTGTATGTCCTACGCCTTCCCTATTTTACTTACGGAAAAAATGTAACTGGCGCTGCGTTCGTTCCGTAAGTTGAATAGAGAAGGCGTAGGACATACAGCGAAAGCTTTTTGAAGAATACGAAAGTACGGTTTTGGCGGAAGCACTTGGAAGATCATTTGTTTATATAAAGCATATACATTTACATTTTTTTTCGAAAATGACCGATCGTTTCACTAGATAAGACCCTTTGAAGCTGCACTGAAACTATAATTTTGACCTTCAACTGTTTGGAGGCCATTGAAGTCCATTATAAGGAGAATAATCCTGGAATGTTTTCATCAAAAACCTTCATTTCTTTTCGACTGAAGAAAAAAAAAGACATGGACATCTTGAATCACATGGGGGTGAGTAAATTATCAGGAAAATTTTATATGAAAGTGAACTAATCCTTTAACTAGCCAGACCTTAAGCCTTTGGTTTGTACTTAGTAGTTTATTGTGTCCTCTATAAGTATCAGTTCAAGAGCAGCTCCAGTTTAGACTCTGCGCTCAATGAGACGATTCTTTTTGAAGCAAAAAATAAACAGTGAAAGAAAATAAATTGGACGCTAGTGTGTTTAGATGAGAAGCTCTAACGCTTGGGTAAGTGAGCGTGGAGGCATAATGGCTGCCGCTATCTGTGCTCTAAGCACCTATTCACTCCATTGTACTGCTGATACTAATGACTTTTGTTTTTTTGTTGTTGTTTTTTTTAGTACTGGAATTCACAGTGATGCTGGTAAAGATCTGAGTAAAAGAGAGAGGGCAAGGCCATGTACAGTTGAACATTGGCTATGAGCTGCCCGCGTCTTCCCTGCGGAGTGCCGCGGCAGGTTACAGACAGCCAAATGTCAACCCCTGATGCCATTTAGTAAGGGCAATATGCAGCAAATGAGCTCTCATTAGGGGTTTGTTTATCACGTAATGAGAAAGCCTTTGGTGCAGCTAACGGCCCGAGAACCTCTTCCCTCTTTTGTCTGTGATTACCAATTTACTCTCTTTATCGATGGGATTTCGTTTCGCTTTTTGGAGCCCCATTGTCTCAAATGCCTACTAGAATACCAAAATAAATGTGTTTTTTTTATTTTTTTTTTTATTCCTAAATAACTTGATTAACTATTTCAACACTCCCTGTTCAAAGGACAGTGACCATATAACACAAAAATCATTGTTTTCCTCCCAATATTTCTCTTTATATATATATATATATATATATATATAATCAGTGGCGTGCAGTGGTGTTCTGAAATGAGGAGGCGAATTTTTTATTTATTTATGAATCAATGTAAATTCATGTGCATTGCTCTTAACGTTGACACAACTTCCTTGTTAAATGAACATTACATTACATCAAAAAAAAAAAAGAAACCAAATACAATTCTATTTTGTAATTTTACATTAACAATGTATTGAAATGTTCTATTTATCAAAACCAAATCAATATCATCAAGTTAGTGTTTTAAGCATTTCTACATTCATTCCAAAATAATAATTAAAGGCAATAATAATTTAAACAATATATTTTATTTGTGTATTGATGTTTTTCTTTTTAATAGTCAACTTAGGCTATTTTGGATCATCATTTATGCTCCGTAAACACTGTCTGTCACACACACAAATTGTATTTTTAATTTCACCAAGCTGATTTCACTAAAAACCCCTGCAGTCATCATGTTTTCAGTCCATTTCAAGTTTGATTTTGACATGACATAAAGCGGTGATATCTAACTGGGTGATCTGCTTACTTGCTTTTCAATTAGTCTTCCCATTGACGCCATCATTTGTTCATTCAAACTGACGCGCGGAACGTGCACGTAAACAAGAGGCGGGATTTATCGCACAAACCAATCATAACCGATTACATCCAATCATAGCGCGATGGAGACATTGCCTCCTCTCACGTGACTTTCCCCCATTCATTCTCAATTACCCCCCACAAAACCCACCGCACGCCGGGGGTCTATGGTTTTCTATGAGAGCAAAGGGAGGCATGACTCCTGCTGTAACTTTACCTGCGGGTGTTGCTGTTGGGCAGTGTTCCTTAAGAAATACGAGTAACTTGCGCACTTTTTAATGTCATAATTTGTAATATTTGTGTTGTTTTATATGTAATATGGATTATTTTCTCATCCTATTTTTTTTTGAGGAGGCACTGCCTCCCTTGCCTCCTCGGAGGAAACGCCCCTGATATATATATATATATATATATATATATATATATATATATAAAACACTGTATGAGGATTCTCTACATTAACTTCATCTCCAGAAATGATTTTACCATTTCAAATGATAAAAACTATTGTCAGAAGTGCAAAGAAACCCAAAGGTCTTCACTACAACCCACCAAAATAAAACAAATTATGACCAAAAAAGTAATAATAATAGTAATAATAGTTTATTAAAACATTTTGAAGGAATATCGCACAATATCACACCATTTTCCATCCATTTTTTCATTTAAACATTAAACATCTGTAGTGCAGCACTCAAAAATGAAAGGAATTGTTAAATTTTTATTTGATTACATTTTAAAAGATTATTAAACAGTTTGTTTTATGCATTAATTTGATATTAAGTATATGACTTTCTTCTTTCTGATGAACACAATCAGAGTTATATTAATAAATATCCTGACGCATCCAGGTTTTATAATGGCAGTGAACGGAACCAACGAGTATGAGCTGAAGAAAGTGCATCCATCCATCCATAAACATGTACTCCACAAGGCTCCGGGGGGTTAATAAAGGCCTTCTGAAGTGAAGCAATGCGTTTGTGTAAGAAAAATACCAAAATTTAACAAGTTATAAAGTAAAATATCTAGCTTCCTTCAGACCGCCTTCCATATTCAACTTACAAATAAAGTGTAAAACTCTCGCAGTTCAAAAAGCTTACTTTACGTCCTATGCCTTCCGTATTCAGCTTCAACAAAGTTGAATACGGAAGGCTATCTGGTGGAAGCTAGATATTTCACTTGCTTCAGAAGGCCTTTATTAACCCCCTAGAGCCATGTAGAGTACGTTTATGATGGATGGATGCACTTTCTTCAGCTTCATACCCATTCACTGCCATTATAAAGCCTGGATGCTTCAGGATATTTATTAATATAACTCCGATTGTGTTCATCAGAAAGAAGAAAGTCATATACACCTAGGATGGCTTGAGGGTGAGTAAATCTAATTTTCATTTTAAAGTGAACTAATCCTTTAAGACATTAAAACATGGGGGAAAAAATATATATATTTCATACAGCACTAGTGTTATTTTAATACTATTACTTATTACTATAGTAATAAGGGGGGGGGATTTTTTTTTTTTTTTTTTTTTTTTTTTTTCCCTCTCACTTTGCTTGCCGCAATGCATTCTAGGATTGCCTTCTCCACAATGAATATGTGCGACTCAACCTTAGATTCTAGCCAAAGGAATGTTAGTAATGTTACTTTCTGCCTTTTGGAACAGTCTTTGCATTGACGATGATGCCTTAAAAGGTAGGCAGCTCACAATGTTTTGGAGCTTGGCTCTACTTTCAATGGAAGCAGCAGCGTTGTATGTCGACATGAGTTATCCTAAACTCTTTTCACTCAAGCTTCCTGTTTTCAGGACATAGACAGTCATAACCTTCATTGCAGTCAACTCTAAATAAACACATACACATCTTGAGCTCAGTCTATTGCTATTAAGTTTTGCAGTCTCACCCGCGCTTCTCAAAGCTTTAACATGGCAGTTCATAGAGCTCTTTCTAACCGCTGAGGTGCAGTCGGGTGTGAGCTCTGATAACACGTTTATGCGTGGATGGAAGGAGGAATCGGAGAAATCAATCTTCCACTTTGGAGTTTTAATGGGTTGATTTAAATGGAGTTTTAGGCAGAACGGGAGCTAGTTGATTCACAAAGCAGCGTTTTAATATGTGTGTGTGCACACCAGCTATCTTTGGAAGAGTGTTGACTGCACAAGTACCCGCCGAAGCCTTAGTGCAAGACCCCAGGGCAGACCGCTGCTATCTCTACAACACATGAAGCGGAAAACATGGAGTTATGTGCAATTATTATGTCCACCATACGCAAATGTGAGGCTTAATTAAAAGGGTTCTATATATTATGCTGTCCATGAAATGAGCTTGTTCCCATTTATATGATGAACACCTTCATACTGGCTTCATTAGTTGTGCATATTAATAGCTTTTGATCTGCTCTAGCTGGACATGAACATGGACAATATCTATATGATCCTTGGGTTATTTCTGTGCTTTATTCACACCTAATTTAAAATTTGCAACAAGTTCTTTGGTCAGTCTGTTCTATGTACTAAAAATGTAATAATGAGGATTTAAACTTTTTGAATACTACAGACACCCAGTATGATGATTGCCTTGTGAGGGACCTCCTTTGTAAAATATAATTTAATTCATAAAGACCAATTTATAGTGCAAGAAAAAATATTTAGCATGATACTGTTAAAACAACATTGTTTCCATTTAAATTAAATATTTGGCTTTTTTATTAACATTGTACTAAATCCAAAAGAGGCCATTAAAATATTATTTGTAACATGTTTAAGTTGAAATTCTGTCATTAATTACTCACCCTCATGTCGTTTCACACACGTAAGACCTCCGTTCATCTTCAGAACACAAATTAAGATATTTTTGATTAAAATCTGATGGCTCAGTGAGGTCTCCATTGACAGCAAGATAATTAACACTTTCAAACACCCAGAAAGGTACTAAAGACATATTTAAAACAGTCCATGTGACTACAGTGGTTCAACCTTAATGTTATGAAGCGACTAGAATACTTTTTGTGCGCCAATAAAACAAAATAATGACTTTATTCAACAATATCTATTGCTTCATGAACTGCTTCATGAAGCTTCAAAGCTTTATGAATCTTTTGTTTTGAATCAGTGGTTCAGAGCATGTATCAAACAAGTCACGTGATTTCAGTAAATGAGGCTTCATTACGTCAAGTGTTTCGAAATTTTAATGGTTCACGTGACTTTGGCAGTTTGATACATGCTCCGAACCACTGATTCAAAACAAAAGATTCATAAAGCTTCGAAGCTTCATGAAGCGGTGTTTTGAAATCGCCCATCACTAGATATTGTTGAATAAAGTCGTTATTTTGTTTTAGGTTTTTTGTTTTTGGCACACAAAAAGTATTCTTGTCGCTTCATAACATTAAGGTTGAACCACTGTAGTCACATGAACTGTTTTAAATATGTCTTTAGTAGCTTTATGGACATTTGAAAGTGTTAATTATCTTGCTGTCAATGGAGGCCTCACTGAGCCATCGGATTTTATCCAAAATATTTGGATTTTATCCTTAATTTGTGTTCCGAAGATGAACAAAGGTCTTAGGGGTGTGGAACGACATGAGGATGAGTAATTTGACTTACTTTCTTCTGTAGAACACAAAAGAAGAAATTTTGAAAAATGTTAGTAACAAAACAGTTTTAGTTGCCATTAATTGCCATTAACTTCCACTTCCACATGAGTGTGAGTAAATGATAACAACATTTTTAGTTTTGGGTGAACTGCCCCTTCAATATTAATCATAGATTTTCATTTTCTAATATCTTGTGACAAGTCAAAATCAAACTGTATGAAACCGCAATAATTTTGTGTACTTTTATACACTAACAGTGCCCTGGCAACCACCCAGAACAACTAGTAACCACATAGCAACACACTTAAAAGAATGCTTTAACAACCACATCGCAACACCCTGATAACCGTCCAAAACCTACAACACCCTAATAGTTTGGCATGGACAAGCACCATGGGTTTCTCAGAAAAAGAAAAGAAAAAAAATCTAGTTCAGTATGCAGCACTTATACTTTCATTTGGATATATTCAATAACTCATCTGAGAATGGAACAAATGCAAAGAATATTTCATCCTTGCTTCCCTCTTGTCTTTTGAAAATGACTGAATAAATAAAAGTAAAAGAAATTGCAAAGAACTCAGAGGGGAAGCCGGGTGGTTCATGCTTGTTACGTTCATTATGCTGCTAAATTAAAAAGCAGCAACTATCGGCTCCTAATGTTTTGTCTCGTTCCACCTCAGGTGGTTCAAACAGCCGAAACTAAATGGATTCGCTGTCTGTGTGAATAACTGTGAGCAGACAAACTCTTAATTTGTTGTGTGGGCTCTTAGGGGCGTGTGGCTGATTGGCTTACCGTTCGAACCTCTGAGCTAATACAGCTTTTAAACTCGTGTTCTCAAGTGTGTACATCACTGAGATTCTTCATTCCATCAAGTGCTAGTGTGACAGAACACTAAATAATTTTGCTAACTGTGCTAAGTGCTAAAATATGATTTTGTTAGTGTAATGCAAGCCAAGTAACAGTTACGTAGAAGATTTTGTTTGTTATTAGAGGCAGTTTTTGTACTGTACCTCAAAGACTATAGATATAGAAAGATGGTTCACTCTGATTAGTTATGAATGGGAGAAACTGCAACGTGCAATATGGCGGAATACATCCCACCTTTTAAGTAAAAGAGCCAATCGCTGATTGATAAAGTCATTGCGTCATTGCAGCTGCCGTTAGAGGCTCCGGTTCCCATAGAAACCTGAGACTCACGCATAGGACTGCATATGTACATTGGCTCGTCTAGCCAGAAAAATAGGCTTTTTTAATGCTATTTTAGCATAAGAAACAACATTTATGGGATGGTTCATGTCAGTTTTGTTGCTGATTTGAAATATGTAATTTAATTGGGAGTACGCCAAGCAGTTTTTGAGATTTCAGGATTCCCCCATTCAAATAGATAGGACTTGGTCCTGGATGCCCGAAATAGCTGCCCGGAGGCATTGCAAATATGGTCACCGAGTGAACAGACTTTCCTTGAAAGGGACTTTGCTGTACCTTTAAGGGGGAAATCTCTAATATCTGCACCTCTTCCAGTGGCAAACGAAATTGCAAAAACAATGACTATTCAAACAGTTTTTCCACAGTGTTTACACTCCTTGAGAAAGTCATCTTACAAATGACTTATCAATTTGGGATAGAAAAGAATACTGATATCAGCTATAAAACGTCTATATAAAAATATCTTCTCATGATTGACTTGCCTCTCAAATTTTACATGTGCATAATAAAGTGTTATATTACAATCAGGTTGCAAATTACATGGACGTCAAAACAATTGATTGAGTGTGGGTGGTTACACAAAACTAATTATATTCTGTATATCAGATGAAAACATAGCATAATTCTACATATAACTTCAACATCTTGATAACAGCATTTCAGTAACCAAAATCAATGATATACCAGTCAGAGCGTGCATTTTCAGAAAACAAATTTGAGGCAAACATAGCAACAGTAGGCCATTTAGTATCAATATGTATAAAATAAAACATATTGCATGTATATCACAAAAAATAAACTACAAAAATCTTATCAAGAATTCTTTAACATCAAATTTGCTTTGGGCAAGATAAGTAAATCCCATGAAAATTCTTTAGAAATAGATAACCACTGAAAGTTACGAGACACGAGAACCAATGTAATTTGCTATTAGTGACTTAATTCCTGGCGTAACTCATCTTAATGAACAAAGTTTAAATATGGGCAAACTTCCTCCTCGTTATCTCTCTCTGGATAATGGGCCAGTTTCTGAATACAGAACATGTGCTTGTATGTAAATATGGGCGGTCATATGTCAATGAGCAAATGGCTGTGACGTCAATCGTAGGCAGTTCTGGGTTCTTGCAGCTTAGTTTAAAGAGCAAGAAAAATCCTACTTTCTACATAGTCCGTCTGCTGCTTTTTCTCTGCAGTGCAAATGTCAAGCACTTTTTCAATTAACTTCCCATTTTACATGCATATTGGATACAAACAGTTCACAGCAAGCTGTAATTGAGTGCGAATCACTATCTAATTGTTTGCGGATCGAAAGTTTAATTTTGTTCATTTTGCCTGGTTTGACTTTAAATGAATTCAAAGCGACAGTGTCATATTGTTCCCTCTTGGGGGCCTCTGCAAGTTCACTATTAGTTTTTTGTGTTGTAGAGTGTAAGGTTACAGTTAGTCAGAGGTGAATTTGCATGCGATTTTAAAAGAAAAACACTCATCTCTAGAGATTTATAGTAGTGCAGATATTTCCCTTGCCATCTTTTACACTAGAGTTATAGTGTTGACTCTATTAGGACGGTTGCATTGAAGGATTAGGTGAAATGAACTCTTTCTGATTAATCGAAAACCTAGCACATTCATCAGAGAACTTGTAATTTTGTCCACACTAGAGCTTCTGGAGGAGACCCGCCGGTAATGATTAATCGTCATACGTGCAGGTCCCGAATCAAGAGCGACCCTCCTGCCTGTAAATGTGCTTTAATACAGTTTAATGATAGAGTGTCACTGTTGTTGCAGGAAGCTCGCTCAACGAGAGGCAGGGACAATTTATCCGAAAAGAGACATGGAAAAGCATGGAGGACTTAATATCCTGGAAGTAATTACAGCTCTGCTCCTTCCCCGTGCACCCGAATGCCGAGACTCAAACCTATCGCTTCTCCGTCTCGCAGAAGCCTTGATAAACAAAGCTGTTTATAAAGTTCCTCGCAATCAATCACCACCTCTCTACCGGTTAGTCTCACGAGTGTTTAAAACACAGGGATCAAACGCTCAGGATCTGCAGAGCTGCGACTTTGCCGTTTGATGGAGTGACTGCGCCGCTGTTCTTGAGCCCCTGATCGATTCTTACAAATTCAGGAGGGCTCAGCAAGAAGATGAGGGGCTAAAAGTCTCCGTTCTACGTAATCCTTGGTGGCAAACATTCCTTCACCAGCGTTGTGAATATAGTAATCCATCTCTGCTATGCTAAAGTTCTTTGCCAACATCAGTCATTAGCGAGGTGTTGTCTTGGCGCTGGTTTATCTGTCCAAATGTCTGCCTCAAAATATACACAATTGCAGCTCTGCCTATTATTATCTGTTTGGCTTGAATGCTGCTAGGTTAAAGAACAATCATACGAGATACTGAATGTTAGTTAGCAAACAATTCAATCTCCAACGAAGATAACACACAGCAGAATAGAACAATCAAAATGCCTCAGAGAGTGTCAAGATAAATGCCACTTTCGAAGAAAATCCTTCTTAAGTCAAAGCCATTATCTTTCTTAAGTTGCGTTTGTTTGTTTTTTTGCATTTTTTCACCTTGCCAGTTTAACTGGGCTTTTAGCCATGTTTTTGTATGTAATTAGGCCAACCTTTGAATCTAGCACTACTGTACACCCTATGTTCGTCACTTTTGGTGCTGTATTTATTATTGATGTCCAGTTGCACAGCGTGTCTTGATTAAAGTCTGTCCCAGTTTATTGCTATCAAACTGCAATGTAATATATGCATATGATACAACTTGAGAATGGTGTCATAGGCGGTGTTGGCGTTAGTTTTGCAATGGAAGATTTTGGCTAGTAATGGAAAGGGATGATCCATGAACCTGGAGAATTTCTAAGATCCGCCATTATCGCTGAGCCCCGGAGCAAGGCACTTAACCCCAGGGTACTCCAGAGGGATTGTTCCTGTTGGAAATGCAATATAAGTCACTTTAGATGAGGTTGAATCTGCTGCATGTCTAACTAACTAACCGTCAGGGTTTTTTTTTTTTTTTCCCAAAATAAATATTGTTCCATTTTGGGTGATTCTCAAAATGCAATGCAGATATTTTTGCAATGTAACAACACCATGCCAAATTCTTAAAGGGTTAGTTCACCCAAAAATGAAAATAATGTCATTTATTACTCACCCTCATGTCGTTCTACACCCGTAAGTCCTTCGTTCATCTTCAGAACACAAATTAAGATATTTTTGATTAAATCCGATGGCTCAGTGTGGCCTGCATTCACAGCAAAGACATTTCCTCTCTCAAGATCCATAAAGGTATTCAAAAACATACTTAAAACAGTTCATGCGAGTTAAGTAGCTCTACCTTAATATTATATAGCGACAAGAATATTTTTGTGCTCCAAAAAAACAAAATAATGACTTTTCAACAATATAGTGATGGGCCGATTTCAAAACACTGCTTCGGAGCTTCACGAATCGAATCAGTGATTCGGATCTCCTATCAAACGACTAAACTGCTGAAATCTCGTGACTTTGGCACTCTGAGTCACTGATTCAATTCAATTCGCAAAGCTCCGAAGCAGTGTTTTGAAATTTTGTTTTTTGCCGCACAAAAAGTATTCTCGTCGCTTTATAATATTAAGGTAGAACTACTGAACTCGCAAGAACTGTTTTAAATATGTTTTTAGTACCTTTATGGATCTTGAGAGAGGAAGTGTCATTGCTGTGAGTGCAGGCCTCACTGAGCCATCGGATTTAATCAAAAATATCTTAATTTGTGTTCCGAAGATGAATGAAGGCCTTATGGGTGTAGAATGACATGAAAGTGAGTAATAAATTACATTATTTTCATTTTTGGGTGAACTAACCCTTTAATGCATGTGGCAGCCATCTATTGACAGTATAGATTTTATTAACACCCTTAATACATCTAAAAACATCTGCAGGTAAAACTTGACTCTTAAAGTCAGTAGGAAATTCAAAATCTGGTCTGCATGATTCATCACTGCACAGAAATGATAACTTATTTGTATTAACATTGTGCAGGCCAAAAAGAAATAATGTTGGGTCCTGCATGTTAGATTGTGCCAAAATGTTAGATAGGATGGATCTCAGTGTCAGAAATATTAGATTCAACCCCAGATGCCGAATCACTGCCAGAAGATATAAGTCTTCTATCAGCCTGAGAGTTTGACTGAGAAAGCCAGGGAAGAGCAGAAGCAGGAGACAAAGTGATGATAATAAAAAGAGCAGAGTTTATTTAATAATCTTGGTTGCATATTTTTCAATGCTCAGACTTCATCTGAATGTCTTAAAGGATTAGTTCACTTCAGAATTAAAATTTCCTGATAATTTACTCACCCCCACATCAACCAAGATGTTTATGTCTTTCTTTCTTCAGTCAAAAATAAATAAAGGTTTTTGAAGAAAACATTCCAGGATTTTTCTCCATATAGTGGACTTCAACGGCTACCAACGGGTTGAAGGTCCAAATTGCAGTTTCAGTGCAGCTTCAAAGGGTTGGAAAGGTCATGTGTGACGTAGGCGGAAGTACTGCGGTAGGGCGGAAAACTCCATCTCATTTTCTCCTCTAACTTCAAAATCATCCGACATCGCTGTTTTACCCTTTTTTTGTGAAGGCTGTTTGACTTAGTCTTTGCATGTTCGCTTTGTGACCTTTCCAGCCTGATTACTTAATGCCTGCCGCATCACGGAGCTAGTGCAAGATGAGCATTTTTTAGAAAATGACTGATCGTTTCGCTATATAAGACACTTATTCCTCGGCTGGGATGTGGAGGAATCCTGGAATGTTTTCCTCAAAAACCATAATTTCTTTTTGACCTAAGAAAGAAAGACATAAACATCTTGGATGACTTGGGGGCGAGTTAATTATCAGGAAATTTTAATTCTGAAGTGAACTAATCCTTTAATGCTAAATGCTCAGATTTTGTCTAACCAGTACAATTCCAACAAGTGTTATTATACCACAGCAAAAACAATGGAAACCTACTGCTTCACAACATCGTCCTATGATGTTAAACCCTTGAAATGGAGACATTCTCTTATCTCTATCTCATGAAGACAAACATCCCTTCAACCCACACCTTCATAAGATTAAACAACAAGAACAAGCATTGCAAGAGCAAGGAAATGAATAAAATAAGTAATAATAAAATGCTGAATAAATGATTAAATAATAAATCAAATTACAGTCATCTATGATCAATCAATTTTTTGGACATATATGATCATCAGTATATTGTGCATCCCTACGTTTAGTGTTTTAACTTGAATGCCATGTAGCATTCAGAAATCTATCGCATTATGGGGAAAAATGGGCTGTGAATGCCATTTTGTATTGACTGTAATAATGGCCATTGGCAATGTTGTTACTGTGTCCCATAACTAACAGTTTGCCGTCCTTCTACATGCTCCAGAGAGAAAGTCCCTAAATGCAACAAAAATTAACAGTCCTGCATCAATTATGTTAGCTGGATGTGTAGATCATTAGATACTTCATTTATATCCAATTATTCGGCTTGGCTCATTACAAGTAATTAGTGTCCTAATCTAGTTATTTGTCGAAAACTAGGCTGTGATGACCGTGTTGATTAGGAGATTTGGCTATTGCACAGATGGTTTTGTTTTAAGTATAGTTGACAACTGTTTTGCATACACATCAGTGATTTAATGAGGTATGCACTATATAAATTTTTTTAATTTGTCAATCTTCAGATGACATCTTTAGACAGGTCTGTTTCTCAAAAATACATTCACTGAAATGTTCAGATACTCAACAGTTGCGGAAAGGGTAGATTACTCTTCAAAGACCAAAGCTCTTGGACTAACACCTACACAATCTTACAATGATCTTCAGGGATATTATTCACCATCAAAGTTTTACATACTCTCACTCTTCTTCATTAAACAGTCTACTTGAATTCAAGGAGAACATGGGTACTTCACAAAAAATGATTGGAGACCAATCCTAGTCTATGAAGGGTCTGTTGACATTTAACGAAAGATTTCATTTGCTGTTACCTGTTGGAGTGCAATATACACTGCATTGTGGAGGTTGTGTAAGGAAATGTTCAGACTGTGAAAACTCTTCAGCTGATTTAAATACATTCTTGAGTGTGGGTGTGTAACTTTAAGAATATTACTTTGTTATCAAAGTCATTCCCTGTAGCATTGCTTCTGGAATCACATTTTTGGCACATCATCTTCATGACTTCTTACTCTGAGAAAACAGAATCCTCAGAATGCCAATTCATTATGTTAATGTACAATTAATTATGAAAAATAATGTGATAAGAATTAATGCAGTTATTCCTTCTGATCTGTACATAAACTCTACAATTAGGAATTTTCCTGTCTTTGGAGCAAATAAAGTTTAAGGGATGCACTTGCAATATCCCATGGTTCTGACAGTGTTATTTGTTTACGTACTCCAGAGAGGAAGTCCCTAAATGCAATGAAAGGGAATAGTGCCCAATCAATCATGTTGGTTGGCTATGTGGATCCTTTATATCACTAATTTATTTCTAATTATGACACTATGCTCATTACTGTAATTAGTGTTCTAATATAGGGTTTTGATGAGAGAAAATACACTAGACTGAGATGACTGTGTTGATTAGTACTTGATTTGACTATTACATTGATGATTTCATTTTAAATATAGTTGACAACTATAGTTACTGATATCGGTATCCTTATTGAATATGACTCTGTGCTCAAGTACTTGTCAAAATGATCAGAAACAAAAAAAAAAAAAAAAAAACCCTTTGTACAGCTTAGTCTACCAAAAATGCAGGTATCGACTAGTACCAAAAATAGTGTATTCATACTCATACTCACAACTGTCCCTTTTAATACTCATATTGAATAGTTCATCCAAAAATGAAAATTCTGTCATTAATTACTCACCCTCATGTCCGTCCATATCCGTAAGCCCTTCGTTCATCTTCGGAACACAAATTAACATATTTTTGATGAAATCCGAGAGCTCTCTGACTCATCCATAGACAGCAATTTAAGTTCCAGTACTAAAGACATTACTAAAGACATTGTTAAAAAAGTCAACGTGACTGCAGTGGTTCAACCTTAATTTTAATACTTTTTGTGTGCAAAAACAAAAAAATACTTTACGACTTTATTCAACAATATCTTTTGTTTTTGCACACTAAAGTATTCTCGTCGCTTCATAAAATTAAGGTTGAACCACTGCAGTCACGTCGACTGTTTTAACGATGTCTTTAGTATCTTTCTGGACCTTGAAAAAGTGGTGGTTAAATTGCTGTCTATGGATGAGTCATATACCTCTCTGATTTTATCAAAATTATCTTAATTTGTGTTCCGAAGATAAACGAAGGTCTTATGGGTTTCGAACGACATGAGGGTGAGTAATTAATGACAGAATTTTCATTTTTGGGTGAACTAACCCTTTAAGCCTAAAAGCATCTTCTTTATTAGAGTATCAAGCATCTATTTTGTACATCATAAAGATGATTCTTTTCTCCTTTGGTGTTGTCCCTCAACTTGTAACATTTAATAAAATGCCTCAATTAAGTGCCTATGAAATTGCACAGGGAATTTCACATCAATTTTTACTTACACAGTCTTTGAATCATACATAGGAGGGGTAAATGGAAGCCTAATGAAGACTTTTGTAATACAAACAATATTATTATTGCTCTTTTTTTTAATCTTAGTCTAATTGTCTGTGCTCAAGACAGAACCAAAGAAGTCTGTTTAGTTCAATTTCTCACCTAATGCCCCATGCAACAACACTGAGAATGCAACACTCATTTGCATTGGCTTACAACTTGTGTTCTGTCATTTTACAGTATGCAGTGATGTGGAAAATCAAGCTTGTGTAGCCAAAAGCATTCGTCTTCACATGCTAAAGCTTTTTCACAGATGTATTTGAGCCTTAAATTGTTACGCTTTGAATTCTTGGAACCGTTGTGTCTACACAGAACAGTCTGAGATGCTGCAGCTCTTATGTTCAGGATACACTCCATATCAGGCATGTCTGATTGTTCTTTCATCCTTGTGTGTTTTCATTACACACCCCAAACTTGGAGAGAATGGCAGTTTTAAGTGAATTCAGTTGAGATGCTCGTTAGTTCTTGAATGAATAATCAAATGAGGATTTGGCTTATTTAATTGGCAAATGTCGGAGGCACTTTGACTTTCTCTTTGTTACAATATACATTATCGCTTTTTTTCCTGTATTCTCCTACCTCTCTCACCTCCTTCCATCCCCCTTGTACCCCTCTGTGATGGAGTATTAAGCGTTCTCATTCTCCTTCATCAGGGCCAGCAGGATAGGTGAATTAGGCTGGGAGATTGAGGCTCTAAGCCGCTCTAATGCAGTCATTGACTCTGAGGCCTGCTGGAGCCGCCTGACGCCGCCTTGAGTGAATTAGACTTGGCCTTCTATACCTAAGAGAAATGGGCTTCCACCGGCGAGGTCCTGACCGCACCGAGCGAGAAGAGAAACACACAGCTTGACAGGCAGCTCGCTCTCTTCACCCTACACTTAAGATTGAGCAGCCAAAGAATCTGTGATTGAAAGTTATAATAATTTAGAGGAGTACGGTGGTGCTTTGTGATAGCATGGCTTGACCCCTCTGAAGAAAAAGAAATAAACAACTCTGTGCAGCGATGCCTTCCCTTGTCTGCTAAACACCAAGTAAAACTCCTTCCAGCAAAGTTAAGGCATGTGGTTTGCCAATGCAACACTTCCTCCTGGGATGTATGTGTATTAGGATGCTTAAATGTCTTCCAGCAGCTGACTAGCTGATTAAGCCACTTGTTGTAAGCAAATTTACCTAGGCATTGGCAAGTTGCTGTACTGGTTCGTTGTCACCACATAACATAACTGCTAATAATCATAGTGAAATACACTATATTGCCAAAAGTTTTGGGACGCCTGCCTTTACGTGCACACGAACTTTAATGACATCCCATTCTTAATCCATAGGGTTTAATATGGAGTTGGCCCAACCTTTGCAGCTATAACAACTTCAACTCTTCTGGGAAGGCTTTCCACAAGGTTTAGAAGTGTGTTTATGGGAATTTTTGATTATTCTTCTAGAAGCGCATTTGTGAGGTCAGATAGTGATGTTTGACGAGAAGGCCTGGCTCGCAGTCTCCGCTCCAGTTCCTCTCAAAGGTGTTCTGTCGGGTTGAGGTCAGGACTCTGTGCAGGCCAGTCAAGTTCCTCCACACCAAACTCACTCATCCATGTCTTTACGGACCTTGCTTTGTGCACTGGTGCGCAGTCATGTTGGAACAGGAATGGGCCATCCCCAAACTGTTCCCACAAAGTTGGGAGCATGAAATTGTCCAAAATGTCTTGGTATGCTGAAGCATTAAGAGTTCATTTCACTGGAACTAAGGGGCCAAGCCCAACCCCTGAAAAACAACCCCACATCATAATCCCCCTTCCACCAAACTTTACATTTGACACAATGGAGTCAGGCAAGTACCGTTCTCCTGGTAACCGCCAAACCCAGACTCGTCCATCGGATTGCCAGACAGAGAAGTGTGATTTGCCACTCCAGAGAACACATCTCCACTGCTCTAGAGTCCAGTGGCGACGTGCTTTACACCACTGCATCCGAAGCTTTGCATTGCACTTGGTGATGTAAGGCTTGGATGCAGCTGTTCGGCCATGGAAACCCATTCCATGAAGCTCTCTATGCAATGTTCTTGAGCTAATCTGAAGGCCACACGAAGTTTGGAGGTCTGTAGCTATTGACTCTGCAGAAAGTTGCCGACTTCTGCGCACTGTGCGCCTCAGCATGTGCTGACCCCGCTCTGTGATTTTACGTGGCCTACCACTTAGTGGCTGAGTTGCTGTTGTTCCCAATTGCTTCCACTTTGTTATAATACCACTAACAGTTGACCGTGGAATATTTAGTAGTGAGGAAATTTCACGAATGGACTTATTGCACAGGTGGCAACCTATCACGGTACCACGCTTGAATTCACTGTGCTCCTGAGAGCGACCCATTCTTTCACAAATGTTTATAGAAGCAGTCTGCATGCCTAGGTGCTTGATTTTATACACCTGTGGCCATGAAAGTGAGTGGAACACTTGAATTCAATGATTTGGAGGGGTGTCCCAATACTTTTGGCAATATAGTGTATCTTTGTTGACACAACTACATTCAAGTACCCAAGTCATTGAAGTTCCCTTGTAGTCAATTATTTTATCCCTTAAAACTCATCTTTGATCGCCAAAATGAAATATTTAAATGTTTTTTCCTGTGAAAAAAATTTATTCATGCCTTAAAATAGCTTGAATGTAACTACACCCATGGTTCATTTAGTATACACGGACCTATGAATATGCTCAAACCGCCCATTCCGGCGGGATGAATACGATGGATTGAACTGGATTGAACTGGAATAAATACTTTGAATGTTGCGATCCTATCGGGCTTATGATAGCTACCTGAATCGTAACAAAGCACTGTTTGCCAGAGGAGAACTGGCCCCCTGTTTCTCCATTTTAACACCTATTTGCCACCTGTTTGCCACCTGATGTCACCTGTTAGAGTTTGGGTTCCTTGCCGCTGTCGCCTTTGGCTTGCTTAGTTGGGGACACTTGACATTTGATATTCAACAGTGCTTTGCATCTGCATACATTGACAGCATTTTGTTTAAGAGCTGCTTTGCAGCCAAAATTATATACCATTTATCACTGTTAAGCTGCTTTGACACAATCTGCATTGTAAAAAGCGCTATATAAATAAAGGTGACTTGACTTGACTGGCTAATTAGCTCCACCTCCACTCCCTCGCACAAGCTCTGCAGAGATCTACTCGGTCAACTTACTGAGGTAAACGCAACACAATGGTATTGCTTTTTACAACGTCGGACACAGCGGTAATATGATTAGCCTTTTTCTTGACTATGTTATCAAACAGCTAATAATGTGTTGCTAATGTTATATGACTCCCTTGCTTCAGAGCGGTCATAATTAAACGATATGCTAAAGCCTGCCGGCGCATAGACGCAATTGGTTATAGGGTAGTTTGTGATGTCACAAACACCAGCGATTTCAAACTGCGTTTTTGAAACTGTCTTTAGATCACTGCAGTTTTAAAGAGAAAATACTCAGCAATGGTGTTGACTTAAAAATTTGCATATGGTTTGTCTTAAAGCATATTAAAAACACCACATAGACATATAAACAACATTAAAAACTTAATTTTCACCACAGGGGGACTTTAAGAAATGTGTCTAATTGGTTAGCATGACCTTAAACTGCTCATATATTGTTGAGAAATGCATCTGATAAAGATTTTAAAGCAGGGGTGGACAGCTCTGGCCCTGAAGGTCCACTGTCCTCCATCCCTAATCTATCACACCTGTCTGTAATTTTCTAGCAATTCTGAGACCTTGGCTAGATGATTGTGCTGAATTTAATCAGGGTTGGAGCTAAATTCTGCAGGACAGTGCACTTTGAGAGTGTGCCCCACTCCTGTTCTAAAGCATCCTTATATTACCAAAAAACATGTCTGATAGGTGGGCATACCCTAAAGCAGGGGTGTCCAAGCTCGGTCCTGGAGGGCCACAGTCCTGCAGAGTTTAGCTCCAACTTGCCTCAACACAACTGCCTGGAAGTTTCAGGTATGCCTAATTAGACTGTGATTAGCTGGTTCAGGTGTGTTTAATTGGGGTTGGAGCTAAACTCTGCAGGACAGTGGACATCCAGGACCAAGTTTGGACACCCCTGCTCTAAAGCATCCATAAATTCCTAAGAAACACATCTGATTGGTGTACATGTTTTAATGTGTCCAAATATAATGAAGACACACGTATAATTGGTGTATATGGCCCCAAAGTGTCCATATATGACTAATAACAATTGGTGGTTTAGCTGTTCTCAGACTGCCCATCCACTAGTTAATTATAAAATGTATATCGCTGCTGTATATGTGCATGCAATCCTTTTAAACAAAATCTCTTTATCCTCCACAGGGTCTAATGATTCTGCTCCAGAATCTACCTACAATGCACTGGGGAAATGAGGAAGTTAGCGTTCTCCTAGCTGAAGCTTACCGGCTGAAGTTTGCCTTTGCCGACGCCCCTAACCATTACAAAAGATGAGGCTTCGCCCAGCACAATCCCTGAATATGACGACCCCTACTGACCTCGGAGGCGCCACTGTCTGTGTGATGATACTGAAGTGAAACAGTGACTTTTTTTATGGGGGTGGGAATGTGTACAGTGGACTGCAACTGTTCCTGGAATTTTTCTGCATTTCTACTAATATCAGCACTCCGAATGCCATGAGTCAACCGGATGTCAGAATCATGCGCTCTTGAAATACACTAATTTAATCTTTGTTTCTCATTTTTTTCTTCTTGAATTTAATCACAACCATTTCCAAGAAAGTTTTTTTTTTTCACTCACTGAATCTGCGGAAAAGTTCATTTAGACGGCAGGATTCCACAATACTAGGAAGGAACAGTAGGATGGATGCTGGCCCAATTGATTAATGGCAATAACAGACATTACTGAGAAAACATGGTTTATAAAAATTTGCAGTAAGATCGTTTGGTTTAAACAGCGCCTACGAACACTTATTTTAACCATGGTCTACCTCAGGAAGCGGCCAGAATTCGTAGGGTGATCATTTTGTCTCTATATTAGAACAGTGCCCATAAGGCATTGGAATGGAGTCAATAAAATTTGCCTTATTTTGGCTGCTTGACTTTTTCGCGAGGCACAGGTTCAGTCAACAAAGGCAGCTGAAGACGAAAACTGAAGAACGGATTCAATTTCTGCTTTCTCTGTTGCTCATGGCACTGTCATTATGACATCTCATTTTGATATTGATATAATAATCCGTACCGACTGTACAATGCTGTTATTAATAGATGTGTTTGGGGATATCAGCTTCTGACTTTTGACATTTTGTCAGTATTTGAACTGCACAAAGCTTCAATCATGTCATCAGGCTTTTAAATTTGTGTGCCAGTTCTTACAAACTAAATTGAATTAAAACTGCACTTGATAAATCTATTTTCTTTCTTTTTTTTTTTTCTTTTTTTTTTTTACAAGATATATTCTATAAATCAGCTTTTTTTAATTCTTTCTTCTCCTTTTTTATATACTGTTTACATGAGCCTCTTAAGTTGTGCCTAAGTCTAGAGATTGACGACATCACAGATATTTATTTTACATTCATGATCATTTAGGACAGGGGTGGGGAACGTTGATCCTGGAGGGCCAATGTCCTGCAGAGTTTAGCTCCAACCCTGAAAAAAACCCACTCACCTGCCTGTAACTTTAGTAATCCTGAAGACCTCGATTAGCTTCAGGTGTGTTTAATTAGGGTTGGAGCTAAACTCTGCAGGACAGTGGCCCTCCAGGATCAACGTTCCCCACCCCTGATTTAGGATGTGGCAAAGCATACCATTTGCCTTTACAACATTCACTTCTGCATAAACAGCAGATCTACTGGTATTCTTGGTTGTTTGATGGGCCATAGAATTGAAAGAGTTTACTGTAACTGACATTCAGTGCCTGGATAACATGGAGTTCAAGCTACGTGGGGTTCTGGGAGATTTTCTGGATACCAAGCTTCTTGATTTAGTTTCTTGACTTCAAACCTACAGAAATGTCAGAATG
The DNA here is from genome assembly GCF_019924925.1 of Ctenopharyngodon idella. Taxonomy (NCBI): domain Eukaryota; kingdom Metazoa; phylum Chordata; class Actinopteri; order Cypriniformes; family Xenocyprididae; genus Ctenopharyngodon; species Ctenopharyngodon idella. The sequence continues at coordinate 29,350,534 of NC_067223.1, forward strand.
GATTTTAAAAGAGGTGTGAATGAAATGATCTTGAATTAAATAGCTGTGTACAGAATTATGTTTTTCAAAGATATGTAAATAGAAAAATGTGTAAATAAAACTATATATATAAATATATATATATGATTATCATTTGTTGACTTGTTTAATATTTGGTTTGTTTAACATTGTTGACTAATAATTTATATTTGAATATTTTTTTTCAGTAGCAACAGAATCATGCGCCACACAAGTACAAGAACACAAACATTTCTTGAAGTTAAAATCAATGAGTGCTTAAAGTCCTCCTGTAGTCAATCATTTTATCCCTTAAAACTCATCTTTGATCACCAAAATGACATATTTAAACGTTTCTTTCCTTGAAAAAAAAGATCTTCATGCCTTAAAGGGTTAGTTCACCCAAAAAATGGAAATTCTGTCATTTATTACTCACCCTCATGTCGTTCCACACCCGTAAGACCTTTGTTCATCTTCGGAACACAAATTAAGATATTTTTGATAAAATCCGATGGCTCAGTGAGGCCTCTATTGCCAGCGAGATAATTTACACTTTCAGATGCCCAGAAAGGTACTAAAAACATATTTAAAAACAGTTAATGTGAGTACAGTGGTTCAACCTTAATATTATAAAGCGACGAGAATACTTTTTGTGCGTTTAAAAAAAACAAAAACTAATGACTTTTCAATAATATCGAGTAATAGCCGATTTCAAAACACTGCTTCATGAAACTTCAAAGCTTTACGAATCTTTTGTGTCGAATCAGTGGTTCGGATCGCGTATCAGACTGCCAAAGTCATGTGAACTATTGAAATTCTGAAACACTTATGACGCCTCGTTTACTGAAATCATGTGAATTTGGCATTCTGATCCACTGATTCGAAACAAAAGATTCGTAAAGCTTAGAAGCAGTGTTATGAAATTAGCCATCACTAGATATTGTTGAAAAGTCGTTATTTTGTTGTTTTGGCGCACAAAAAGTATTCTCGTCGCTTTGTAATATTAAGAATGAACCAGTGTACTCACATGAACTCTTAAACATGTTTTTAGTACCTTTCTGGGCATCTGAAAGTGGCCTCACTGAGCCATCGGATTTTATCAAAAATATCTTAATTTGTGTTCCGAAGATGAACGAAGGTCTTATGGGTGTGGAACGACATGAGGGTGAGTAATTAATGACAGAATTTTCATTTTTGGATGAACTAACCCTTTAAAATGACTTGAATGTAACACTACACCCTTGCCTCATTTAGTATACGCGGATCTATGAATATGCAAATTACCCCCGCCTCCAATCACTCACACTAGCTCAGAGATCCACTTGTTGACGATCACACATTGACGTGATTGGTTACAAGGTAGTTTGTGATGTAAGAAACACCGTCAATTTCAAACTGCGTTTTTTGGTTCACTGCGGTTTCAAGGTGAAAATACTCCGCAATGGTGTTTACTGATGAATTTGCACATGGTTTGTCTTAAAACGCATTAAAAACACCATGTAGACATATAAACAACATTAAAAACTTAATTTTCACCACAGGGGGACATTTTTGTTTAACTTTTGTTGCCATTTTGCTACTTTTATTTGTATAGATGGGGTGATCAGGACCCTGATGTGAAGCAAATCAAACAATTAAATACAAAGACATGCATTATCGATTGAATTTTTTTGTTTATGTGAGAAGAGAGTACGGAGGCATACAGACGATTTCACAAAATTAACTTTAATCAGACAGTTCGATAAGACTTGCATTGCCTTGTATCACCCTAAAAAACATCAGATCCATGCTGTACCCTCATTAAAGCCATTTCAAACCCATGTTTTCAAAATCCCCATAATTTTTACTGTTTTTATATGGGGTAGGAAGTAGTCAGGTCCCTGTGGCCGCGTGCTGCAGGTTTGCTGATTAGAGTCTTAATATGCGTGCTGCATGCAGGGCGGGAGTTCCTCTCATTAGACTGACTGATGTTCACAGTGGCAGGTAATTAACGGCCCGCAGCAGCTCTGCCAGGCCATTCACATGAATTAAAAACACATTCAAATCACCATGGCGCCTGCTTCTGAGATGTGCCATAAAATGAGAACCTGCAAGAGTGATGGGAGATGGAGTTTATCAACACAGAATGAATGCTGAGCTGAATCCATGTGCAGTTGTGAATTTACATGGCATTATCGTTATTAAAGTAATGTTCCGGGTCCAGTAAGTTAAAGGGTTAGTTTACCCAAAAAATGAAAATTCTGTCATTAATTACTTACTCTCATGTCGTTCCAAACCCGTAAGACCTTCGTTCATCTTTGGAACACAAATTAAGATATTTTTGATAAAATCCGATGGCTCAGTGAGGCCTCCATTGACAGCAAGATAATTAACACTTTCAGATGCCCAGAAAGCTACTAAAGACGTATTTAAAACAGTTCATGTGACTACAGTGGTTCAACCTCACACCGTGTCCCAACCAGACGCGATGCGATAAGATTCCAGTGACTAGCAATTTGACTGTCCACACACGACAATGAGAAGCGATAAAATCAATCAAAAATCACAGCCAATCAGAAGAGAGTGTGGGCGGGCGCTCTCGGCAAGAGCACAGCAGACACAGTGAAATGGGCAAGTACATAGAAAAAAATTCATAAATATTACACCATTTAAACATTATTTAAAGTACTGAACTAATCTTTGTCATAGAATACACTTGTTTGTTGGCATTGAGTTGACAGTTTGAACGTTCTTGTGCCCATTTATTTATTTTCAAGATCTGAGGTGAAATAGCCAGTGTTGTTTTCATTATAGCTAAAAAGCTGGGAACACAGAATGATATTCAAACTCACATTAGACGCTTTTAACATTACATAAAGCACATAAACAGTACCTGATATTATCATTGCCATACTTTGTGTTGTTGTTCCAGCCATGACTTCGCGGAGAAATAGAAACCGTTTCTAAAATAGAAGCGTTGCGTGTCGCAGCGTCGGGTCTGGTTAAGATAATGTTATGAGGCGACGAGAATACTTTTTGTGCACCGAAAAAACAAAATAACGACTTTATTCAACAATATCTAGTGATGGCCGATTTCAAAACACTGCTTCATGAAGCTTCGAAGCTTTACAAATCTTTTGTTTCGAATCAGTGGTTCGGAGCGTGTATCAAACTGCCAAAGTCACGCCCCCCCCAGTAGTGAACCATTGAAATTTCGAAACACTTATGATGTAACGAAGCTTCGTTTATTGAAATCACGTGACTGGCAGTTTGATACAAGCTCCGTTATTTGTCACTCTGTTTGCAAAAACAAGCAAAAATTGTATGTACAGTGGCACTGTGTCCTAAGGGAAGTGTTTAGCAACTAATAATTTGTCTACAATGAACACAAAATGACTGCTAACCAGAACATATTTGATTTTTAATGTAAATATATATGGAGCTGTTTTTTTGGGCCAATGAGATTCCACAGTGAGCAGGTATGTGTAGGAAACTTTTTCCTCGTCGAAGCAGAGACCAGGAGACGTTGGGATATCTTTCAAGCAGAAGTTACTCTTTATTGAGAAACGCGCTGTGCGTCGCTGTAGTTATCCAAGTCCAACTAAGACAGGGTACATTGTAGTTTATATACATTCAAGGGGGAGGGATACATACAGTAGAGGTGGAGACAATCTAAACAAAGCATGCAAATGCAGTGCAGGAATCAGCCCGTTACCGGCATTTCCCCAGCCCTGATCTAATCAGCATAACGGTGTCATTCAAATGCATAGGTGCTAATCCAATCAGTCTGACAGTATCCCCCATACCTTCACATTATCATAGAGACAAAGGCAGAGCTGTGTCTTGAGCTTGTCATGCCAAATGGTCAGGAAGTGCATAAAGACACCTGGGCTGCCTGACTTGATTTTCTTAGAAAGTCATCCTTTTTACCTTAAAATGCTAAATACAATGTACTTCACCATAGTATTTCATGTGATGTTATGTCAGGATGTAGGATCAGCAGATCTTAAACAGATTCTTAAATTTATAATCCCACATATGCAATTAATAAGCAAGTAATGTGCACCAAATGCAAAAAATACTCCATATCGTCTCTGTATTTATTTTTAAATCTGATTCTAGTAAGAAAACCTATATATATATATATATATATAATTAAAATATATAGGTTAGCCCCAGGAATTTCTAAAATGTCTTACAAATGTAGAAAGCAAATATAATTACAAATGTAAAGGCCTAAAACATAATTTATGTCAATAACAGTATAGATATAATTGTATGTATAGGATTATGTTAAATGATTGTCTTTATTTATTATATTATATATTATATTCATTATATCTGTTCCATGTTCCATAAGTGACTAAATATTTGAAATTCCAACAAAATGTCTAAATGTTTAATACACCATATTTTTGTATTTATTTATTTATTTACTTATACATTTATTTATTTGCATTTCTGATTTCCATTTGACCTACATACTACATACTGTTTCTTTTTTTTTTTTTTTTTTTTTTTTAAAGAACGACATAAGCTAAAACATTAAAGGTACTTTTACTCAGTAATGGTTTTAAAGTTTCAGGGATTTACTTCTTCAATAAGTACAGAGATATAATTCATGTATTTCTTACAAAGATTTCCACTCTTTGTAGCTTCTGTTCCTTTTCAAGTACTGATATACTGGTTAAGGTCATTTTGCTGTTCAACATTTTTCTCATTTACTATCTGGTTTCTAAAAGCTATAGAGATAGAATGCCCAGGGGAAAACACAGAATACACCAGCTAATGTGATTACTGATGATTTCTTACCATCCAGTGACAGCCATGTAAAAGCCATCTACAATACTAGACATATTACAGCTCTGGAAATGAAAAGGATGATAACAAATTACCCATATGCTTTGATTCCACATCTAATTCACATCATGTCTGTTTTTCAGTTCTGATGAATTTGCATAACACTTTTAGTTTTGTAGGTAGCACTACATTCATTGTTCAGTCTTGCAAATGTGTCTTGCACTGTAAGAAAAAAATCAGCAGAAATACTGAGGAGGTACTGGTACATTATCCATCGGGTTTACAGAAATGTATTTTAACCATACATAACGCAATGCAATGCATAATTCAAAAAATGAGTAAAACAACTGTGAAAAATCAATACGAAAATGAATTATCAGTGAACAAATTACATTTATATTACAGTGAAACAGTTTAAGTGATGCATCAGGTGTAAAGTCAAAGAAAACAAACAAACAATGTAGAACAAAAAAAAATGGGTGAAAAAATCTTCAGGGATCCAAAAACCATTATGACATCACAAACTGACAATCTGCAAAAGTAGTCAAGTCACATGCTATAATCCATGTCTTCTCAAGCCATAATTCTCATTCGCAGATGAGAATATTTAAATTTGGAACACCATTACTGATCAAGTAAAGGCATTTGGTATCTATGACATCAAAGCTGGTGCAAAGCATCTAAAGATGGCATTTGTTTTGACCATAAGTTGTTTTTTGTGAGCTCTGCCAGATGGGAAGATTATAAGTAAATAATTACCTTAATTAGTAACACTTTATTTTAGGATCCAATTCTCATTTTTAACTAGTTGCTTATTAGTATGCATATTACTAGCATGTTGGCTGTTTATTAGTACTTATTCAGCACATTTAATGCCTTACTCTGCATGACCATTTTCTACATCCCTTAATCCTAGGATTAGTTTACTTCAGAATTAAAATTTCCTGATAATGTCATCCAAGATGTTCATGTCTTTCTTTCTTCAGTCGAAAAGAAATTAAGGTTTTTGAGGAAAACATTCCAGGATTTTTCTCTGTATAGTGGACTTCAGCATCTACCAATGGGTTGAAGGTCCAAATTGCAGTTTCAATGAAGCTTCAAAGGGCTCTACATGATCCCAGCCGAGGGATAAGGGTCTTATCTAGCGAAACGATCATCCATTTTCTAAAAAAAAATAAAAATGATGTAGGCGGAAGTACCGAGCAAGTGTTTACAAAGCGAACGTGCAAAGACCAAGTCAAACAGAAGATGAGATGGAGTTTTTCACCCTACTGCGGTACTTCCGCCTATGTTGCGCATGACCTTTCCAATGTGATTACGTAATGCGTGGTGCATTTGGGGTTAAAAAGTGTATATATATATATATTTTTTTTTTTTTAGAAAATGAACGATTGTTTTCGCTAGATAAGACCCTTATTCCTTGGCTGGGATCGTGTAGAGCCCTTTGAAGCTGCACTGAAACTGCAGTTTGGACCTTCAACCTGTTGGTAGCCGTTGAAGTCCACTATATGGAGAAAAATCCTGGAATGTTTTCAAAAACCATAATTTCTTTTCAACTGAAGAAGAAAGACATGAACATCTTGGATGACATGGGGGTGAGACAATTTTAATGAACTAAGTGAACTAATCATTTAAAGGATACAACAGCTACCTTACTAACTATTAATAAGCAGTAAATTAGGAGTTTATTGAGGCTAAAGTCATAGTTAATAGTGAATATGTGTTCCCCATACTAAAGTGTTACCCTTAAATCTTGATTCATTTTAAGATGGATTATAGCACAAGTCCACTTTTAAAATACTTTTTTCTGTCATTCTAAAACTTGTCAGGATCTTTCCCCATACATTTCATTGTATGAAAAAGTAGCTTCGACCTATGAAGTACAGGTTTAGAATTACATGAGGGTGTGTACAAGATCACAAAATTGTCATTTTCGCAGTAAACTATTGCTTTAAAGCCTATGTGAGTTTGAATGCATTTGACTGAGTTGTGAGTTGTGAGCGAAACCTTCTTAGTTCAGTAGCATAAAGTCACTTAGCTTTTGATTCTGACCTTCCATCATGCCCAGACCAAGAGCATCAGATTACAGTTTCTAATGGTCGTTGCTCTTGAGTCTGTGAGATCAAATACATACATAGCCTCTGAAGGTTGTTTTCACAGAAATGATTGAGCAGGACAGACTCACAGAGACAAATGCTGACATTCCAGCTCTGAATCAATTTCAATAGGCCCTACTCATCTGTCCTTGGACTATGTGTCCTCTATCAGCGCTGGTCATATATCTGTTACTCAGCAGACTGCGGCAGAATCATCTGAGCGCTGACGTGTTCTGTGATTGAGACACAGGAACACAAGTGCGGTTCACGTCAGAACATAATTGCCTTTTGTACATGTGCGCCATTACGGCCTAAAGAGAATGTACAGTCCTATTAATGGTATGACTATTATTATTGCTCATAGTTAAGGTTATGGACTTGTACAAACTCTTAACTGTTACAACCTCTTACTTTGGTCTAGGGTTGGAAGAGGTAACATTGAGATTATGATAAAATTTGGAGTGATGGTGGTGGCAAGAGACAATGCTAAATGAAGCAATGCGAAAGTAGAGTGATTTATTATACATAAGAGAAAATAAGTATACAAAGATGTGTCCATAATAATAATAATGATGATGAAAATAAGCAAAAATATACACAAATATTTACAATTCAAAGCAATATAAACTGAATAATTAAAGGCACAATATGTAAATTTTTGCCGCTAGAGGTTGCTTTTTCAAAACAAAGGCGTAGCTTGATGTGGCCTTGATTTTGCAGAATCATTGGAGGGGTTGTCTTCATGTCTACAGCCTGTGGAAAAGAATCGGGATGGGACTTGGGCAGAAATCATGTTCATGGATGAGATTATTAACGTTACTGTAGTATGAAGCAGAGCAGGGCTGAGTGCTGCGTGAGCAGAAACGAGGTCGCTGGAGCGATTGCTAATGAGAGACGAGTGTGACACACATCTCGAGAGAAGTGGAACTTTTATTATGCCGCAGTCGCCACTTCCGCTTGTTCCGGTCAAGCGTATGTTGGGTAAAGCAGCGCTGTTTTATCAGATTAGATACATTTGTGTATTGAAAGTTGTTATAATGCTACTCTGCGTTTGCTCTGCGGCTACTATGAGACACTTGTTGCATACTGCTGTAAGCTAGCTGTAAACTCACTGTAAATCAAGAAAACAAGATTTAAACAATAAGACTTACTGTGTTGAGCTATAACATGATTAGTTTTCTGTCGATGAATGTATCCATCCAAACAGTTGCTATGACTAATAAAAAACACAATATATTAAAGCGTCTTTGGTTTTTCCATGGTTTCTAAAAAAAAAAACCGGAAACCGAGGGTAATGCGGGTATGATTTCATTGATATGTGACGCACGGACACGGTCCGTGTCCTGGTTAAAATTGCTTGTTTCTCTGGATTTAAACATTCTTAGAAACATTTGGGATAATGTAAGTACACAAGTCAACAAAATATATAACATTGTTCTAGTGGTTTTTGGATATTTTAATCCAAATATCTTACATATTGTGCCTTTAAACCCAAGAGATAAGGGACACAAGTGACGCCAAAGGAAAGAAAAGAACAAAACAAAACTCGGGTCTAACTTTTAATTCAACCTCTAAGCTTACTAACAGGAATTACATTTTTTTTTTTTTTAAATCAACTCTTCAGCATCAAATGCCCTAACTTACCTACTCTGTCTACCCAAAACAAAACTTACAGAGGATGGCGTCTATACATCCAGTTACAGTGGTGGTCAGAATTATTGGCACCCTTGGTAAATATGATCAAAGGTGACTGTAAAAATAAATCTGCATTGTTTATCCTTTTGATCTATCATTCATAAAATTAGCAAAAATCTAACCTTTCATTGAAGGAAAAGAATTGAAAGTGGGCGGAAAATCACATTATGAAATAAAGGTTTTTCCTCCAAAACACGTTGGCCACAATTATTGGCACCCTTTTATCCAATACTTTTTGCAGCCTCCTTTTGCCAAGATAACAGCTCTGAGTCTTCACCTATAATTGCCTGATGAGTTTGGAGAACACCTGACAAGAGATCAGAGACCATTCCTTCATACATAATCTCTCCAGATTCTTCAGATTCCCAGCTCTGTGTTGGTGCTTCTTCTCTTCAGTTCACCCCGCTCATTTTCTTTAGGGTTCAGGTCAGGGGACTGGGATGGCCATGGCAGAAGCTTCATTTTGTGCTCAGTGACACATTTTTGTGTTGGTTTTGATGTTTGTTTGGATCACTGTCCTGATGGAAGATCCAACTTCTTGGATTTATTGATTTCTAGCAGAAGCGGTCAGGTTTAGATTTTTTATCTTTTGGTATTTACTAGAATCCATGATACCATGTATCTGAACAAGATGTCCAGGACCTTCAGTGGAAAAATAGGACCATAACATTAAAGATCCAGCAGTATATTTAACCGTGGGCATGGGGTACTTTTTATCCATGTGTGCACCAAACCCATCTGGTGGGTTTGCTGCCAAAAAGCTCTTTTTTTTTAGTTTCATCTGACCATAGAAGCCGGTCCCGTTTGAAGTTCCAGTCTTGTCTGACAACTGAATATGCTGGAGATTGTTTCTGGATGAGAGCAGAGGATTTTTCTTGAAACCCACCCGAACAACTTGTGGGGATATAGGTGCTGTTTGATATTTTTTTTTTTTAGGCTTTCTGAGACTCGAGACTCAACTAACCTCTGCAATTCTCTAGCTGTGATCCTTGGAGAGTCTTTGGCCACTCAAACTTTCCTACTCACCGCGCATTAGGACGATTTAGACACAAGTCCTCTTCCAGGCGGATTTGTAACATCTTTAGTTGATCGGAGCTTCTTAATTATTGCCCTGATAGTGGAAATGGGGCTTTTCAATGCTATTTTCTTACAGCCACTTTCGATTTTGTGAAGCTCAACAATCTTTTGCTGCACATCAGAACTATATTCTTTGGTGTTACTCATTGTGATGAATGATTAAGGGAATTTGGCCTTTGTGTTTCCTCATGTTTATACTCCTGTGGAACAGGAAGTCATGGCTGGACAATTTCATGTTCATTATCACCCTGGTGTGCTAAAAAAATGTAAATATGAATGGGAATATACTTCAGAGATATTTCATTCATAAAAAATTAGGGGTGCCAATAATTGTGGCCAACGTGTTTTGGAGAAAACAATTATTTCATAATGTGATTTTCCCCCCACTTTCAATTCTTTTCCTTCAATGAAAGGTTAGATTTTTGCTAATTTTATGAATGAAAGATCAAAAGGATAAACAGTGCAGATTTATTTTTGCAGTCATCTTTGATCATATTTACCAAGGGTGCCAATAATTCTGACCACCACATAGTGTTGCACTATGTAAGTCACGTGGCATTTCTCTTGGGCAGGGAAAAACACCATCAAAACCAGAAAGAAAATGAAGGTGGATCATACTTACATTTTTTTACAACATCAATAAGTTCTTGTTTTTACTTAACAGACTTCATGCTTATGGACATATATGATGTTGTTTACAAAAATATTAAATAATTACAATTACTTTTGGAGCATTAACCTTTTAGCACCACTCAAAGATATTTCATTTCTGAACTGCCATGATATGTACAACCAGTAATAAAAAGTTTGTCTAAGATAAATCTGAACATACTTTTTTTAGCCACTCACTAGAGTTTTCACTTCAAAAGTGTTGCGAAACTTAATATAATTTATAGAAATGTCACCACAAGCACATGTTTACAATGAACCTCACTTGTTATTTTCACTTGGTTTAAATAGACACCATTACTGAGTTTATTGTATTGAGATTATATTTAATGCCCCTTATTAATTTTAGGATATTATTTGCATATTAACAATACAATTAATGGTATTTCATGATGCATTTAATGTAAATTTCTGAAATTTTACCACTGACATGCCCAAAAAGTTAGGAACATCAACCTTAATATGAAGTGAAAATCAAAATGCACGGCTTCTCAATATCACTACTGTCAACTATTTGAAGGCTGCTTATTATTATATTATTATATCACTACACATTAACTTACAGAGAGCTCATTACAACCTTCTAGCAAAGTTCTGCGTTAAAATCAAATGGTACAACCAAATTATGTGCAGAGTAGGGGCCGTTCACACAGAACATTTCCATTCCAATTCGCTACTTTTCCATTGTTTTTTATTGTAAACACACTAGATAGACGTGTTTGTCAGTTGTGTTCGTGTATCATTGTGCATGGTGAGGCATTCAAGTTAAAGTTTAACTTTTTAAAAAAACGTATTTCCAGACCTTGCTTTTTTTTTCTTTTCATTCCACTGACCTGCGTCTTGCATTTTTAACAGCAAAAACGTGTGAACAGGCCCTTAGTTACAAACAAAGTCATTAGTGTGGACTTTGCTCTGCAGTTTAAAGAGAAGAAGCCAGGCAGAGCTAACAGACCTAACCAAATGTTTTCAGGTAAACAACAAATAGCAGATGCAAGGAAGTTTTGGTAGCTATTGCACCATGTCGCTTACTGTTTTTGGAAGCGGGAGGCTGGAATGGAATGCACTACCTGAGCAAAAAGGAAGATATTTGGAAGAATGTCAGTAACCAAACAGATCTCGCAGAATTTTCAGTTTTGGGTGAACTATTCCTTTAAGAACCAATGACTAATTACATTGCATCATTGACTGCAAGACTAAACACCGCTCCAAACACTTCAGCAACCACAGAGCAACACCATACCAGCATTATGACAATTGGATAGCAATTAAGAAAACCTGAGCAACCACATAGCAGTGCTCTCTGAAGACTGGAGAGTATATCACACATGTAGCAAATGTTACTGGGAAACACCACTCAATTTTTTCCTCAGGTAGTGCATTCCATTCCAGCCTCCTGCTTCCAAAAACAGTAAGCGACATGGTGCAATAACAATCAAAACTTCCCTGCATCTGCTATTTGTTGTTTGCCTGAAAACATTTGGTTAGGTCTGTTAGCTCTGCCTGGCTGTTTCCTCCATGTTTCATCAGATTGCCCTGTTTTGCCCGCTATGACATCTGTGTGACACTGCTGTGGCTTCCCTTTCCTCATCAGGCTGAGCTGGGTACTGCTTGCAAAAAACCTTGCAGTGAATCACAACGCCTTTTGGCCTTCATTATTCGCCCTGCCTCGTTAGCAGAAATGATTAATATTAATCCCGTTTTAGTGAGGAGCACTGCTGCATTTTAAGCGGAAAGCACGTGGGTTGAGGAGAGGCGTCTAGGGAGAACCCAAAGATATAACGCACAAATAATCCATCGCCTACACGTCAAGATGTGCAGCTGGTTCTATGCCTGCCTGTGATGGATCTTTGCATTTTCCATGATGGTCACCTGAGGATTATGCTTTGGATTATGAACTACATCATTAACAGAGTTGCACTCAATGCTGTAGATCTGGTAGAACTGCAGAAGTTGGCAGTTATTCCAGTAAAGGGCAACAGTTCAGAAGGTTAATGTCCTGAAGTTAATATGCCTTTCAAGCAAATGGTTTAACATCTATTCTAGAAATGTGTCTAAAATAGAAACTTGTTAACTGGTGACCTGAATCAAGTGCTTAGTTTGGATATTTTTCAATTTGATGAACCAATTGAGTTCTCTTTGCATATGATATTCACACATAAATTACATTCTTATGATGTTTGATATGATTGAACAAATGGAGTGATTCTTCATGTTAGCTCTCTGTAACATACAGAGATGAGTTTAATATGATTTATTAATTTAGTTGCCATAGGTCAATATTGCAAATCATGAAAGGTTGTCATCTAGCCACATTAAAGCAGTTCTTTATTGTTCAAATCTAAATGTGCCAATCTGTGCAATCCCTCCATTAACAAATAGACATAAAATCCTTCAGTATCATATATATGTATGGACCACCCATTGGTCCAACAACGGAATCCAATAGCGTCGGTGAAGGTATAATGCGTGTAGGTCTTTTATTTGCGCTTCTGTAAAGTTCACTTAGTTTGTAATAATTTAGTTTCAATTTGACTCTAGCTCCATATTTAATCTGACTCCAGTTTCAAATGACTCTAAAATTTTGACTGAGGGTACGTTAACATGAAAACGATGTCCAAAAAACTTTCGCAGAGACGAAATGATCCCCGTTCACACGGATCCACGAAAACAACTAAAAACACTGTATTATTCATGCCAGGCCTGTAGTTGGCGGTCACTTTTTAAAAAAACTATGCGCCTAAAGACTGAAAATGTAATATGTATGCGCATGACGTCTCCACTTTCACAAATTCACATTTTTGTTGTTTACAATGAGACGATAATGGTTATTTGCGCTTGCGCTTTCAGGCCCCCAAAACACTGTTCATTAGCAATGTTGCCAAGTCCATGGATTTCCTGCGGAATTGGGCTACTTTTACACCATTGCCGCAGGTTGTTTTTTATGTCCGCGGGTTGAAGCGACACCAAATAACATGATATTTAGCATTTTCAAGCCCCCAAAACACTGTTCATTAGCAGTGTTGCCAAGTCTGCGGATTTCCCGCGGAATTTTACACGGTTGCCGCGAGTTGTTTTTCACATCCACGAGTTGAAGTAACACCAAATAACATTATATTTAGCCTCTTTTACTTTTACTAAAGCCTATTTTACCCCATGGAAAGCAATTTTTACTGGGGGATTTTACCCCGAAACACAAATGGGCTAGTTTTGGGTTAGATTTGAGTAGCAATTGGGCGGGTTTTGCTGTGAAAACCTGACAACCCTGTTCATTAGGAATCCAATGTTGCAAAGTCTCATGCCGGCCGGGTCGCAAATTTCAAGGACACAAAATTGCAAGTTCTGATTTTATACAGGGGATGCAGGGTTAACACTTACCTTTAAGTTGTCTGCTACATGCTTGCTCATAACAAAAAAAAAAAGTATTTTTCTTAGTCATGTTGATACAACTTGCTAAGTCAGTGATAGACAGTAATCAAAAGGTCCCAGATGATGTGCCCCATGCTCCATTAATTCGTGGGCCTTCAGTTTGACCTATCCTGGACACAATATTTGTGGAAACACCAGACTATACTTTAATGTACTAGTCATAAGTATTTCAGAAGAATACAGATTCAATTAAAAATAACATTTTATTTGTCAGGTAAAAATGTATCATACCAATTACATAATTAAACAATAAGAAGCCAATTATTAAATGATAAATACATAACATCAACTGCTCAAAGATGAATCTAAGAGTGAGAGATGCGTACCTGACAGCAGAGAGACCCACAGCAGTTGTGTGAGTGTTCTTGGTGCAAGACTCAAGACACTGACACAGCACTGCGCAGGGTTTTTTGGTTACAGAATCCCAATTACTGTTTTGCCACTTTCCCTTAAAGGGATAGTTCACCCAAAAATGAAAATTTTGTCATCATTTACTCACCCTCAAACCTGTTCCAAACCTGTATGAGTTTCTTTCTTCTGTTGAACACAGAGGAAGATATTTTAAAGAATGTTGGTAAGACCAGACATTTGATGGTAGCCATTTACTTCAGTAGTATTTTCCTTTCCTACTATGGAAGTCCTACTACTGTCAACTGTTTGATTACTAACATCCTTCAAAATATCTTTTTTTGTGTTCAACAGAAGAAAGAAACTCATACAGGTTTGGAACAACTTGAGGGTAAGATTTTTGGGTAAACTATCCCTTTAAACACCCAGACCAGAACAAAGAATTCTTCAAATCTACTGTAAGTTGTAAATTATAGAAGACCTTTTGGTTGAAATCTTTATTATCATTTCTCTTTCATTTAAATGGACAGTTAATGATTAGGGCTCTATATTTTTTTAATTGAAAGGTTGTTTTAGAACCAACCAAGTGGCTGATCCAGAAACATGTCCGATTTGGCAAAATCACGGCCTAGACACCAGGCACAGTTAGTAAGTTAGTACTTTTTCACTGTAATACAACAAGTGAAAGGTAACTCCATTCCCTGTAACTTTATGTGCATTTGGAAAAATCTGATCTCTTGTTGCGTTAAAACTTGTCGTCATTGCTGGCTGTCAATATATAATTGAAAATGAAAATGGATGTTCTCATCTAAAAGAGCGGCACTTGGTCCCGCCTGTAATAAATGTCAGAAAGCATTGATAAGATCAGAGGTCATGAAGTATGGATTTTTAGAATCATTTAGTTACCTTGTAAAAATGTCCTTTTGTCAGCAGGTTTTCGTTTAAGTCATCCCAAGGGATATTTTTTTAATCTCTGTGTTTAATGTGGCTAAGCTAACAGCGCTCACACAAGTCAAACTGCAGTGATTAATGGACACAGAGCAGACGCTGACGTGTGATGATGTGTGACCCAGACACCCTGAGCAGAAAGGAAACAAAATCTTCCAGGACTTTCTTCTGTTCTCCCTAAAGAGAACTCAACTTTGAACATAAAATGGTGTTAACATTTAATGGATTAACTAACAATGACCAATACAGTTTTACAACATTTATTAACCTTTGTTAATGTTAGGTATTAAAAATATTCATGTTCATGTTAGTTCACAGTTATAAGTAAATGTTGAGATTAACATTAGTTAAGTACTCAGTACATATTTGTGTAATTACATTGTAACAATGCCTAAAATTAAAGTGTAACCATTAAAAACTATACTATACTATAAACTGTAATATCAATTAACATGTACTTACTAGTTAGGTATAGGGTTAGGGTGCATGTAGTTATGCATATTACTACAGTAAGTACATGTAACATATGTAACAAGGACAGTTAAAAAAATAAAGTGTTACCAAGTGTTGTTTTTTAACGGTCATGTTATGTTTTGTGGACTTTTATTTTGATACTTTCCTTTAGTTCCTGTTTTTCTGCTTTGTTTAGTTTCAGTGTTCTTGGTTACTGATTATGTCCTTGTTTGTTTCTATAGTTACACATTAGTTTCATCTGTGTCTAGTGTAGTTTTCCTTTGTTTAACCCCTGTTTATAAAACGGTTATTTTCTGTCCTTGATTCTGATTGGTCAATAGCTGTGTTTTATTCACAATAAAACACGGCTATGACTGCTTCACCCAACAGTTCTGTGTATCACTACACAACACCCTTAGCAACCACTCTTAGCAACATAAACTGTTCTCAATTGATATTGTTCATTGAAGCTTACTGTATTATGTAGAAGAGTATTGTGAAAAAAAGACAGAGTGAGTGAGTTTATTACCTGCATTCAAAATTTAGCATTTTCCTTCAGGTCAGTCCTATGTTCATAATAAAACATCTGTTTAAATGTCTGATGTATTATCTTGTCCTTTTAACAGTTAAGGGGTTTTCCCATGACTGACAGCGCTAGTCAAAGCATTTGTCAGTTGCGTCTTGTTCTGTGTTCACAACAATTCAGTCTTTTCAATATAAAAGTATTTGCTACTGACTGACACACTCATAAAGACAGTCTTTGCTGCCATCTAATGGCTTGAAAATGTAACTTCTGTTGCTGTTCACGGTCAGGGACTATTTTTCTGGCGGAAGGAAGGCTTTTAGAAAAAGTTTACTTCATGAAAGTTGCATTGATACATATTTCTGGCTTTATTATTTGTATTGCGTGGTAACCATTTTATAAGGTACTCGAGGCTAGTGCTGTATCGTGAATATGGCTGAAGGGCGTTGTTAGGCACGATGCAAAGCGGAGCCGTGACACATTCATGAGACAGTACAGCCTCTCGTACCTTATTGCTTACATATATAGCCCTGTGTTTCTGTTGTTCTTTGTCATTTCTCATTTGCATTTAGTGTAGTTTACTTTCTCCTGCATTTATTCTAACAATCTCCTGTGTGTTCTGAGTGTTTTGGGATTATTAATAAAGACTGTTTTGTTTTGTTTTGTTTTGTTTTGTATGCTGTCCTCGTGCTTGGCTGCAACCACCAACTCGTAATGTTCATTGTTAGTTCATGTTAACTAATGTTAACAAATGAAACCTTATTGTAAAGTGTTACTAATAAAAATGTTAAATACTGTATAAGGCACCATTAATTTGTTGCCTTAACTTACTGATTTTTTTTTTTTTTTTTTTTTTTTTTTGTGCATAGCTGACAATCATTTTCCCTCAAGGTTTTAGGTTAACATGTACATATTTGTGTAATTGAAATTGTATTATTTTAAATTATTTTTAGACAGATCTGCACTTTGACAAATGTATTTTTAAAGTATATATATATATCCCATGTATTCTCGCAATGACTGTGATGTCAAATGTTGCATGCAGAATAATTATAATTTTTATAATAACTAAATAAAAAAGTTTTAAATTAAGTTTAGCATGTAACACTGCAGAAAATGTTATTTCCAACAGTTTGACCCTCAGGATCCGCATGAATATCTACAATTACACTACAACCTTCTAGAATATTTGATTCTGATTGGTTGACAGACTCTTTATATTTATACTGCAACTGTGAAGTAGATAAAAATTTCATAAAACTTTACTTTTATTGAAGTTGTTGAAGAGTCTTACAGCCCACCACAACAAAAGAAGCAGAAAAGAACACAAAGACAATAAGAAGAAGATGTTCACCAATAAATATGACAAACAATAGGGCATTGACGTGACTGATGATGGATTATATGTTGGGGCAGGGTGGGGTAAGTTGAGTCATTGAGGTGATTAACCCATTAACACTTACTCTGCTTTTCCGTACTGTTACATATTATTTACTTCAAATCTGTAGATTATGTTGACTTTATCCACTAAGCACTCTTTTAAACTCATCTAGAGTTAATCACAGCGATTTATTTCTTTTCTAAGTCTCCGGTGGCATTTCAGTCTAGACGGACATTGTTTTCGGTGGCAGATGTTGTTTGTGACCTTTACAGGAAACGGCAGAAAATTGTTATAGCGCAAATAGCCAGCAGTAGTTAAGCAGCAGGGACAGATTTTCTGGGTAATGAATGCCCCTCTGAGACGCCACTTAAAACGGGACGTGTGTCAAGGCTATAGAATTACTTTTGCCCTTACTTTGTCCTGTGCCAAATGGACATGTTCATTTGTTGTTGCGAAGGTCTGAATAAATGCAACGGTTTTCATTGTTTCGGTTTAAATCTTGTTATACATTTGCATTTCAATACGACAAGATGTTCATTATGATTCAATAACGCCAATTACGAAGGGAAAGTGAATATCATCTCACATGGTTTCATTTCAAACATCTCATCTGTTTAATATGATCCCTTATGTTTGAGCTTTAGATTGAGGCACCTCTACAGGACACGAATACTAATTTAGCTCGTTAGATTGCAGATTTGCATTTCTCAGCGGTCTGCGTGATATGCCGTCTTCATGATATGACGATCCGTGACCCTGCAGCTCTAATGGGGCAATGGATG
This sequence comes from Ctenopharyngodon idella, assembly GCF_019924925.1. Classification (NCBI taxonomy): domain Eukaryota; kingdom Metazoa; phylum Chordata; class Actinopteri; order Cypriniformes; family Xenocyprididae; genus Ctenopharyngodon; species Ctenopharyngodon idella. The sequence continues at coordinate 29,368,708 of NC_067223.1, forward strand.
GAGCCAGAGTTAATGTACTTATAGATAATGTAAGAGCCTTTTAGTGATATTTATGGAAGACAGTTATTCATTCTATCTGTGTTCAGTAAAGTATGGGTCTCCAAAATCTAAAGAAAGATTTGTACTACTGGGTTTAACTTGATTGATTTTTCTAAAATATGTTTTAACTCTTTAACCCTCCCCACCTGCCTGAAAAAGACATACTGAACTAATGGGACCTTGTTATACCCCACAGATTCAGCTGTGATCTTTGTGGAAACTCGCACTGCTCTAACTCAACCCTGCTGAGTCATTTCTTTGAACTTTGTGTTGCACATTTCATGCTAATTTGGCAGAATTATTTAAAGTGTTGCTTTTTTAGAATGATTCATTCCTTCTATACACTCATCTAGAGCAATAAAAGAATCTTATTAGCGAACTGATTGTCAGTCAGAACAGACATGTCTAAAGATTCCCTGTTTTTTCATGCCATTCTTTTCCATACAATAACAGTGAATGGTTAATGAGGCTTTAAAGCAAAACGAACATAAAAGCATGACTCATGTGCTATATTCCATGTTCTCTGAAGCTGTACAATTAACAAACCATTATTAAAATCATTATTCATCCTATATATAAAATCTTTCAAAATTGGTTATGATGCCAAAACCTGGGGTCACAAATATAAGGAATCATAAATGAGATTTGGGTGCCATGGTCAAGGGTAAGATGACTTAAAATATAGTGCATGTATACACAATTTTATGACATTTTATCATAGTTTTATTGTGTTTTTTTGTTTTTCACAGAGCTTGACAGCCCCTTGTCATATACCGTTAGCAGATGCCTTTATCTAGCTCAAGCTACAGTGCATTTACATACACATTTAGGCCTGTATGTGTGCCATATTGTTCATAAATATGTTAATACGAAGTTTTCTGGGTAAAGCTGTTCTTGTCTATTGTCATTGATGATTTAGGTAACACTTTATTTTACAATGTCCTTGTTACATGTAGAAATCTGCAGTATGAGTGTCAACCACACAGATTACAGGAACTACTAATAATTACACGTGTTCACTATGACAATATTAGGCTATTTAATATTTAATCGAAAAGGTACAAGAGACCATTATATATTTTGTATTGATTTTAGTCACAGGTAAAGGATGTTTTTAGTCATGGTGGCCTTTAAGACAAGTCATTTCACTCTGCGGCCAGCTTTGAAACGCCTTTCGGGCATTCAAGTGCAGCTCCTATCTCTTTGAATGGGGAAACATCAAATTCTCCAAAGCTGTTAGCCAAGATTTCAATTAAATTTCATATTTGAAATCACCAATGAAATCTGACAACAACTGTCTCATAAATGTTGTTTTTAAACGCTCGAATCATGACAAAAAACGGTATTATTCAGGCTGGATCAAGCTAATGCGCATGCGCAGACCTAAATACGCGTCTCTTTTGCCTCATTTCGGAGGCGCGTGTCTGACGGTATCTATAGGAACCGGAGCTTCTAACAGCTTCTAACAATCGGCAATTGGCTCTCATTTAGAAGGCAGGACTTACGCCGCAACAGCTAAAAGTTGTTTACTGTTGGGAATTTGTCGTGTCGCACCGCACCATGCCGCATCCAGTGTAGACAATATCACGGATTATAATGGGTTCTATTGTCTTTTGACATGTCGCGTCGCACCGCATCCAGTGTAGACAATATCACGGATTATAATGGGTTCTATTGTCTTTTGACACGTCGCGTCGCACCGCATCCAGTGTAGACAAAATCACGGATTATAATGGGTTCTATTGTCTTTTGACGCATCGCGTCGTGCCGCATCCAGTGTAGACAATATCACGGATTATAATGGGTTCTATTGTCTTTTGACGCATCGCGTCGTGCCGCATCCAGTGTAGACAATATCACGGATTATAATGGGTTCTATTGTCTTTTGACGCGACATGCCTCTCGTGTCCAGTGTAGACATGGTGTTATTCTGCCATATTGCGTGTTGCACTTTCTCCCATTCAAAACAATACGAGTGACGCATCTTGTGTTATTCTATAGTCTTTGACCCTACCCAGTAAATACTTTTAATATTAATAAACAGTTGTTAGGCAGTTTATTTCCACTTTCCAGATTATTTTCATTTTTATTGAAAATAAATGCATTACTGAAGACGTTGAACTTTGTGCGTCTTTTATTAAACTTGATACATAATAATGGGTTATTTTGAAATAACTTAATATCTCGAAATAACGACTTATGTCGAAATAATGAGATATTATGTCAAAATAACAAGATATTATGTTGAAATAACGAGTTATGTCAAAATAACAACTTATCTCAAAATAACGAGATATTATGTCGAAATAACGATTTGTCAAAATAAAGAGATGTCGAAATAACGAGTTATGTTGAAATAATGACTTAATATCTCGAAAAGCGAGTTATGTTGAAATAACCAGTTATGTCGAAATAATGAGATATGTTGAAATAACGACTTATCTCCAAATAACGAGTTATGTTGAAATAACGAGATATTATGTTGAAATAACGAGTTATGTCGAAATAATGAGATAAGTTTTCTTTTTTTTCCCCTCACCATAAGTTTTCTATGAGCGGTCATATTTCACACCAGATCTTCCACCAGAAGTGAATCAATGACATTACAGAATATTGATATGAAGCAGAAATGTCAATCTATTGACTAAACAGATGCCAGGACAGGAACTATCCATTTTATGGAAAAGAACTAACTAACCAATAATTAAAACATCTTGCCATATGCAGTTCTTACAGTATAGAATTTGACAGGTAAATTTGCTTAACTATCAAAAAATAAATTCACAATGAAAAAAAAATTGGCTTGATGAGCATTTCTGTAGGTGGCACTCGCTCATTGCTACTGTAAGCAGACGGTTGGCAATATGTGTCGACCGTGTGTGTCCATGCGTGACGACAGCTATAGATGTCCCAGCCAACAGAGCCAAACGCATTCATGGATCAGTCCCAGAGCCGCACCAGCCCTGCGGTCCCTCATCTAAATCCGACAGAAGTGGATCTAACCATCTGCTGAATGTGGAGAGACAGTGGCCGCTCAAACGGCCATTGTGCTTCATTCCCCGTGTGCTATTTAGGAACCATCTCCCCAAACGTCAAAGTGGGCGGCAATACATAGAAATCTTGATCTGTTACAAGATGGCAGCAAACATCGACCATATACATGACCTCCAAAATCATTGAAATGAGTCAATGTTGCTTTTGGGTCACTTGGGCTTAAAATGGAACAGCCTAGTCTTGAGTTGTAGGTCTCATGCTTGGGTTTAATATGTGACATAACAAGTGAAGCCCATGCTATGTCTGACAGCATCATTAGAGACATATCAGGCGCTCCGAGCACCTCTGGGTGACATGCACTACAGCACGATCTTGTCCTTCTGCATGTATGATGCTCAGGGCTAAAATCAGTCAGCGTTCTAATCCAAGAGGATGTATTACTATCCAGAGACTTCTCAGCCTCGGCTGACGGTTTCTGAGAGAGCTCTGTCATTAGTGATGAGAGATGAATTGTTTGCTTTCTTGTGCTTACGCGATTACAAGCCCCCGTAGCAAACAGTCTCTGCTCCAGATACATAACTAAGCAGCTTTGAATGAACTGAATTGTTCAATTCTGCTATTCTGAGGGGTGAATTTCATTTCATGTCCGGGTCTCATTTCAACACATAATCAGAAGAAAGAAATAAGTAATTGTATTTTGTTTGAAGAACAAAAACACTATTTTGTGATTGTTTTATTATTATGTAATATTTTTGCATTATTACCATTAACACCAAGTAAATTTTCCCATCAAATTAGCATTACCAGTGTGCATGTATAATCCTCTTTATTCTCAGTGGATATTTTTTATTAGAGTATTAGAGTACAAGCGTCACTCAGTTATACGACGAGTACAGTCAGTCACAGGCGATCCACACTCAAGTCCAGAAGGGGGCGCACACGGTAATGCAATGCTGTTTGCTAACCGTCACAACAGGAAAAAGCGCAGAAGAAGAAGAACAGATAGATATGTTTACGTGTAATCTCTCAACCAGTGTTTCAACCATGGAAAGACATCAATAAAACAGCTTGAGAATAATATCTCACATAGTATTACATTTACCTCAGGCAAGTCATTTACTGTCCACAGCATGTTAGTTCACTAGAGAAATGAACTCTAGAGGGGAGCATTTCATTAAATGTATGCACTATATTAGTTTAATATTGTAATTATATTTACTTTACCTGTTAGTAATATCTTAATTATTTAATATATTTTTAAATTGATCATGTATGTGTAAATGATTATATGGTACCATTAAGAGCCGGGGGATGAAAACTTTTTGAATTTGAAGATCAAGGTAAATTGTACTTAATTTGCCTTCTGGGAAACATGTAAGTATCTTCTGTAGCTTCCGAAGGGAAGTATGGAGAAAAAAAATAAAAATATTTCAACAAAATAAGAAAATATTGGACATCTTCATCCTGTTCAAAAGTTCATCCTGTTCTTAATGCATTGTGTTTCCTTCTGGAGCATCAGTGAATGTTTGAACCTTTTTTAATAGTTGTGTTTGAGTCCCTCAGTTTGAAAAGATGGATCTCAAAATCACACAGTCACTGCTGGAAAGGGTTCAAATATGCAAAAAATCCTTGAAAACTGAAGAATCTGCAGGACCTGGAGGATTTTTCTGAAGAACAAAGCTCAGTTTAACTGCTCAGAACAAACAAGGGACTCATGAACAACCATCACAAAACAAAAAAAAAACAGTCGTAGATCATCCAGGTAACCACAACTGTATGTACCGAACCGTTATGTTTGTATATATATATATATATATATATATATAGAGAGAGAGAGAGAGAGAGAGAGAGGTGTCCTTGTTACATTGTAATTACACATTTAAGTACTGAGTGATATTAATTAACAGCATGTATTTATTATAGAGTTAAGTTTAGGATTAGGGTTTGGTTTAAAGTTAGTTGCATATAATTATAGCAAGCACAACAAATATTACCATAATGTGGAAATATTTTCACATTGAAATAATGTGCAGTGTTTTTGATTTATTTTTTCCATGTTACAGTAATGACAACAAGATTTAATTTTATTATTTATATTATTATTATTTATTGTTGTTGTTGCTGTTGTGTTTTTTGCATCGTAGTAATGGAAATTCTACAGTTCTAAAAATAAACTTTATTTTCTTTAAGCAATTACAATATAGTTTTTTATTTCTCTGATATTGAGGTGTAATATATTTCTTGACAGGTTTCATGAGATTTTCCCTCAATGGTGCACATGATGTTCATAATATTATATATTACACTGAGATGCTCTTGGAGTGCTGATGTACTTGCTGTATAACTCATGCAGGGCATTACAGCTGTGTGATGTAATCACCATGGCAACAGATGCTGACTCTCACTGTGAAGTCTACTGGCCTGCATATGTGTTGATCACAATTTCCTGACAAATAGACCTTAAAAGACAGAAGAGATGCAATTTTTTGGGTTCAGACATGTCTCTAAAATGCATTAATATCCAGTGAGATTGAGGGGAAGAAAAGAAAAAGAGGGAGGTGTGGTTTATTAAGATAGAGGGAAGCTATTTTAGGAACAGGGTCTGTCTGGATATGGTTTAAAGCCTCATTTCAATATCTGATGCAAGCCAAACTACAGTTGGAGTCAAACTCTGGAACAAACAAGTGCACTTGACTGCAGGAGGTCAAAGGTTGTGTGCCTGATGAAGCTCTGAGTTCTCATTGAGCCTGAAAACAGACACAGAACATTCTGCCCACTAACAGACTTAATTAACTGGGCTTTCAGAAATCCACTAATTGTTCCCAGAGAGCAGTGTCAGACACAACAAAACACTGCTCAACATGAACTTACCCACTTCTAGAAGTGCTATAAATCAGTTATTATCAGAAATGAATATCAATGTCTTTAATGAAAGTTCATTTCTGTACAAAAGTGTTGTTCCAACATGACATTCCTAACAGTGCCCTCACCGCAGATGGGTCACTCTATGAAACGGATGCCTTTTGCATTATGAAAAGGTGATTTTTAGAAGTGCTCTCAGTGGTTTTTCCCTCATTAAAAAAGTTAGAATGTACTTGTGAAAAATGATGTACACTTCAGTCATATAGGTAGCCTAAAAACTGTTTTACATGAAGCAGCATGAGATCACAGGACAACACTTACTATTAACATATTTTGGTAACTCCCGTATTATTGGACACTTTTGCTTGTTAAATAAATAAATCATGGCTTACTGTAAATAACGCAAAGAAATGTGCTTATCAGAAAGATAATTTGATGCTGATAATTCTACAAATATCTCCTTTAGTTATCAATTGTTTACCTAAAAACTAACAGGTGCATTCTGTGCACATTCAGACATTCAGAGACTTTATCTTAAAGCTGCAGTCCATATCTTTTCTTGGTTAAAAATGATCCAAAGTCCATTTCTGAGCAAGTACATAACCAGCCAGTGCTCAAAAATATCTCCTTACCTTAGCCTGATTCACAACGGTAAGCTTGTAATAATGTTTTCTAATTCGGGTGGTACTGGTGGGTTTCCGCGGGAAATTCAAGCATGCCGCCGTCCGTCTTTGCGTCATTATGTCATGTCTGTTTACATAAAGAAGGAGTCCCAGCTAGTAGGCTATATCGCATGTGAGGATGCTACAGGTGGCGGATCATTTATAGCCTTTTCTTACAATACAAAAATTATCGGTGCTCAGGCCCTAATAATTTGCATGGTTTTATATGATATGAGCTAAGCAATCATTAGATTTAACAGATTTGTTACTTGTTCAGATGACATTTTCCGGTGAAAAATTCTTATTTTGGAATACTTCCAAGATGTAGAATCTGTGATTCCGAAGTACAGTATCCACCGGTGTGGTGACTGACAGCCTTACGTTCTCCTCAAAACATTAGATTCATCCGCGCTGAGAAACAGTGCCACGCACATCCCACATAAAGATGATAATTCCACAAATAACTGCAATTTCAGGTTTCAAACAGAGATGGCGACAAAGAGGCGAAGCTTACAGACTGCAGCTTTAATGACAAACAAATCAAAATATGAAGTGATAGAAGGGATGACATTTTACCTTGTCCTTTAAGAGCTTACTTTATCAAAGATTGTCTTTAAGTAAGGTTTTCTCAGTTCATTATTCTGAAAAAGGAAACGTGATGGTGTGAGGCTGACGCAATCTGGAGACACAAATGTAAATATTCAATTATACATTATACCTAAGTAGATCTAAAAAAGATATAATAACAAACATGCTGCTTTTAATTCCATATTCAGTATTTTTTATATATTCATTTGATTTAATCGTGCTGAAAAAATGTATAGTTTTTTGTTAATTTATTTTGAAATATGTCCATATTAATGCCAACATAGTAAAAGTTGGCATTAGCTAATCAGTTAAGTCACATATGTGTATATGGAAGTATACACTGAAGTACACAAATGGCACTCGCTTTATAAAATAGCTCATACTTTATAATACCTGCAGAAGAAACGCAATGTTCGCAACTGTGAAACTTTGCATGTCTTTACACACCTAGGAATTACATTCAATTGTCACCTTGGCTGCTTTGTGGATGTGAAACCACATGAGCATATCAGCTTTCCTCCCACAAATCCAAGCTGATAACACTTCTATACCTCGAATACATGTGCCTTTGACAATGTGGAAACAGCTTTGTTAAGAGTTCTTGTTATGTTCTTGTGTCATGATATGTCACAATGTACTGGTGCAAAATCTGTCAACAGAGACACAATAGTGTTTAGCTACTCTCCATTGTGTGATTCCCAACATTACTCATCATGATAAACATAGTAGCGTAATCATACAATAGCTTAGTATGAAGAACATAGCAAATTTTCATTATTAGTCATTATTTACTGAAAATCTTGACTTCAGTTGTAAGCCTACCTTTCAAATTTCATTTGTGTTGCATATATACAATTTTTTTTTTTTTTTTTTGACATCATGATACCAATGGTACTGTGTGACTTGTAGATGAGATATGTGTGTACACACAAAATATTTTTGGTTTGTTCCATCACACAAAGCAAAGACATGCTTTTGGAAGACTTGAAATATACTCATATTGGTATTTTCTAGTTGTAGTACAAACGTGAAAAGAATCATAAAAATATCATTAATTATTTTGCAGCTCTCTGAAAAGTTTGATACTGATTGGTCAGTCGTAACATTCTGGGGTCAGTTATTCCCCTGTCACCAATAGCAATGCTGTATAATGACCACTTATCTGGGTATTTGAGGCCGGTCCTTCTTTCATGTCTCTCATATCACATCGCTCTCTTGTTTCCTTTAAAAGCACCTGATGCCATTTTGCGCCTCAGTTATTGACTGTATTTATTATAAAATAAAACCAGAGAATGTCAATATTAATAGTCAGCCTATACGGTAATATTGTTGTGTTCATCTTGTTGCTAGAATGATTGTTTTGTACACTGTAATGGATTATAATATAATGAGGAGGTAAGACTTTAAAATCAATATTCTCAGATCAATATTTCATGCCCCCGTCAATTTTTGTGAGGTAAACAGCTGTAATAAGTTATATGACTATACATTATCCCTTAAATGTCCATCTTGTTTGAACTTGTTTGTTAGTCTTGCCTCAAAATGCTTGCTAAGAACTGTTTTTCTTTGTGGAAGCTTTGAGTTTAATTAGCTAATAAAACATTTAAACTCAAATCAATATTTTGTGTCTGATTATTTTAACGGTTACACTTTATTTGAAGGTGTCAGTGTTACAGTGTAATTATATTGACACAACTTTATTTATACTTTATTTTGGTTGATTTTTACAGAGGCTCTAGTGGGACATGGTGATGGAATAAATATGAGATGGGAGGGAAAATATTTTATCTTATGATTGGGAGAAGTTTTGGGAGCAAAAGCAAAGTTTCTCGGGGGAACATCTCATCTTTCTTTTTTTTTTTTCTTATAAATATCACTATGTCCCTTATGTCCATCCACCTTTGTAAGATATAACACAATTTATTAATTGGGTAACACTATATTTCGATAGCCCACTTTAGATGTTCTGTTAACAATAAGTAACTTTGCAAATACAGTAGTAGACAAAAGTGATGCCTGGAGGGGATATTTGTTTTTTATTACCCTAAGAGTTCAAATAAAATATCAAAATGTGAAGATATTTTTTTCTAATTTTTAAATATTTTACATATAAAGGAATACTCAGGATGCACTGACTCTATGGCTTCTCCGCTCCTCAAATACATAAATCATTAGCCCCTTTTTTGAGTAAAGAAAACACAATATTTATTTAAAGAACCAGAAAAAAATAATTATTATTATGGGTTATTAACCTTTTTTTTTTTTTCTTCTTCTAATTAAACCATTTTCGGAATTGTAATGTTACAGAAGGAACACATGAACAGAAACGTTTAAATAATGTTTCTGCTTGGAGTGAATCGATTGATTTAACTGGGACAGGCCCAGTTACCCCTGCCAAATGATATCTGCATTTATACTTCAAGTCTTCTGAAGAGTTCTTAAAGTCTTCTGCTCTGCCACAGCTCTCAAATCTGATTCACATGTAAACACATTCAGACCTGCTGCCTCAATGCATTGAGCCAATCAATACAAGAACCAATGACATTGGACATCATTCAGTTATCCTGCCATCATCACAGTCTGTTCAAAACACCTCATAATGCCTCTCTCCTTGTTTCAGACATGCCCACCCTGAGTTAATGGGTTCATGTGTGATTGTATGACACAGTGCACATGTCTGGATGCACACATGTGCTTCTCTTAGAGAGAAAAGCATGACTTTGTGCGTGTCCTTGTCTTGGTAAAACACATCTTTGCTGAATTGACTTCTTTCTCTGAAAGCTCTAGCAGGCACCCAAAGAAAGCTCTGTCTGGCTGAGCTCAGGGCAAAACAAATTAGTGCCTCGCAACTTCAAAGTCTCTCACCAAGGAAACGGCTGAGAGCTGGCCAGACTAGAGCAGAATTTAGCTGGACGGAGTGAGGGTTTGATATAGAGGAGGATACTTCAATCCGATAAGTTTCTAGCAGCACCACACCACCTGTGTACATCTATATACATAATAGCTTTTATCCAGTCAGGTTTCATTTATCTGTCCACCCACCCATCCATTTATTCAAACCGCCACCCGAGGCATGCATGCATGCATCCATCCATCCATCCATCCATCCATCCATACGCTCATCCATCAATCCATTGATCCATCCATTCATATAACCAAACAAAATCCATTCATCCATTCATCCATCCATCCATCCATCCATCCATCCATCCATCCAATAATTTAAACAAACAAACAAACAAACAAACAAACAAACAATCACACAAACCTCACCCCATTCATACCCTCATCCATCCATCCATCCATCTGTCCTCCCAACCATTAACAAATACAACCTGAATTCCGGAAATGTTGGGACATTTTTTAAAATTTGAATAAAATGAAAACTAAAAGACTTTCAAATCACATGAGCCAATATTTTATTCACAATAGATTAATAAATTTTATCCACTAAATGAGCTCATTTCAAATTTGACACCTGCTACAGGTCTCAAAAAAGTTGGCATGGGGGCAAGAAATAGCTGAAAAAGCAAGACATTTTGAAAAGATTCAGCTGGGAGAACATCTAGCAACTAATTAAGTTAATTGATATCAGGTCTGTAACATGATTAGCTATAAAAAGGATGTCTTAGAGAGGCAGAGTCTCTCAGAAGTAAAGATGGGCAGAGCTGTGAAAGAGTGTGTAAAAAGATTGTGAAATACTTTAAAAACAATGTTCCTCAACGTCAAATTGCAAAGGCTTTGCAAATCTCATCATCTACAGTGCATAACATCATCAAAAGATTCAGAGAAACTGGAGAAATCTCTGTGCGTACGGGACAAGGCCGAAGAACTTTATTGGATGCCCGTGGTCTTCGGGCCCTCAGACGACCCGATCACTCATCAGCATGTTTGTGTCAATGACATTACTAAATGGGCCCAGAAATACTTAAAGAAACCACTGTCGGTAAACACAATCCGCCATGCCATCTGCAGATGCCAACTAAAGCGCTATCATGCAAAAAGGAAGCCCTATGTGAACATGGTCCAGAAGTGCCGTCGTGTCCTGTGGGCCACGACTGTTTTAAAGTGGAAAAGTGTTCTATGGTCATACGAGTCCAAATTTGACATTCTTGTTGGAAATCACGGATGCCGTGTCCTCCGGGCTAAAGAGGAGGGAGACCTTCCAGCATGTTATCAGCGTTCAGTTCAAAAGCCAGCATCTCTGATGATATGGGGGTGCATAAGTGCATACAGTATTGGCAGCTTGCATGTTTTGGAAGGCACTATGAATGCTGAAAGGTATATAAAAGTTTTATAGCAACATATGCTCCCCTCCAGACGACGTCTATTTCAGGGAAGGCCTTGTGTATTTCAGCAGGACAAGCACCTCTTCTTCTTTGAAAAGAAGAGGAGATGCTACACCATGGTAAACATGCCCCCATCACAACTATTTTGAGACCTGTAGCAGGCATCAAATTTTGTGCATAAAATTGTAAAATATCTCAGTTTAAACATTTGTTATGTTATCCATGTTCTATTGTGAATAAAATATTGGCTCATGTGATTTGAAAGTCTTTTAGTTTTCATTTTATTCAAATTTAAAAAATGTCCCAACATTTCCGGAATTCAGGTTGTATGAATGAAACACAAAATAACTGCACAAGGAGAAATACTTGAAGCAAGGATGAATTTAATTACTATAAAGAGCACTTGAAATCATTCCTCTATCAAACATTGAAGGTTACACCTAACAAATATTTGCATGACTGTAGCTTTGCCACATATCTGAGTTTACAATTGTTGTCATAAATGTTCACAATACCTATGTATGGATAGTTTCACTTTCAACCACCTCTGCATTCAATAAGACTTATTTTTCCATGTTATTTATGTATTTCTTCATCCATACCATGCAGAAGTCTCTCCAGAACATATTTCTGAAAGTCTGGTATACCATTTTATAGAAATACTTCCTTATGACACTATTCATATGTTCATTTTTATTAATTTACGGAGTTACAGAGAAGGTGCTGTATATTGGGAATTACCTACACAATGCTTCTCTCTACAAAACCCGAACAACAGACGGCGATTGAAATAACATGAGAGAGAGACAGAAAGACACAGCTGAGAGGAAGGACTGATGATATTTGCTCTGTAATACCTGCTGCTGAGGGGGGATCAGTGAGTTGAAAAGCTAATAGTGGCCCTGGTGTGCGGGCACAGCAGGGGACATCACTCGACTCTAGGCCTGGGCTTTGAAGCAGTATAGCAGCACAGGTCTCTCTGTCTCACTTCCAGCACTGTTTCTGCCAGAGCTTGCAGCGGCTGTGATCACAAACCAACCCTGACGGGCTGGGACACCGATCCAGCTCATTACCAACGGAACTAATGGAGCTTGCGTCACAGGTGTGTTAGAGACTGAACTTATGTATGTGTCTTCAGCAAAAAATGTGCTCCATGTGCTCCAGACAAGGTTGAGACCTGTATTTGTGTGTTTAACAGATGATTAGACCTTAATTTTAAAATATATATGTATAAAAGATGTTAGGTTAGAAAACTCAGTGAGCTGTCTTCATTTAATGAATCTTAAAGAGCACCTATTATCCAAAATCCACGTTTGGACATAAATGTGTGTTGGCAGTGTTTGAACACAACCACCCTACAATGATCTTTTTTTTTTTTTTTTTTTTTTTTAAATCACCATTAAACTAAAGCAGTCCCGTTAGACAAGCTGTTTTGATTCTCTGAGCAGTGTGACGTCACACTGCTAAGGCCCCGCCCACGACTGCTGATTGATAGTCCTGCATTACCACAATTTCAGTGAGTTGTGCGCTGTCCGCCATTTTCTCCACGCTCAAGCAGCTGTAGCGACAACAATGTCTCGTAAGCAATCCCGGTGTTCTGTTGTTGGATGTAAGAGTGAACATAAGAGCCTTCATTTTCTCCCAACATCTGAGCCACTGAGGATGCAGTGGATTTGTTTTATTTTTGAAGATAATGCGCCCCAAAATATACCTAAATTCGTTTATGTCTGCACAAATCATTTTACTCCCACCTGCTTTGTCAATGCAAAGGGACAATACAAAACACAGTTTTTGCTAAAAAGTTGTTACTCAAGAATGGATCAGTACCAACTGTTTGTGATCCAGCTTATAGTCTCCGGAGCGATACTGGTTACAGAAGCAATGAAGGGGAGAGCACGCACTTTATTACAGTTCATCTGAGTTGTTTTATGGAAATAAAGTTTACCAGTTTATTAAGCACCCCTATCAAAAAAAAAGAATAAGCTGTAATTCACTGTTGATGATAATGCAAGGGAGAGAGAGTTTATGGACAAGACTTTAATGCACAGTTCTTGTACTGTTTTATTCAGCTCCTACTGTGATTTTCTGCAGTGAAAATGGACGCTTTATCTTTTGTGTGGTGTGCAACAAACTTCATAAAACTCATCAGTAAAGTTTTAGCCATCATTCGGAGGGGTCCGCTACAACAGACTTGTACTTATAGAGGATAAAAGCAAGATGACATAATTTGTAACCATAATTAAACTAAACTATGCCTGTTCTATCTCCATGCAGCATATATTCTCTGGCTCTGTAGGCATCATTGTCCGACTCTGGTTCGAACATATAAGGCTGCACCCAGCTACTAACAGTTTTTGACATTTTCAGTGCATGAGATTGTCCTGTTTGTTTGTAGCATGAGCTCTTGAAGCTCCGCCCTCTTCTTGAAAGGGGGCCGGGAGAAGCAGCTCATTTGCAATTAAAAGGACAGACAAAAATGGTGTGATTTTGCTCACCCCCCAAAAGTGGCTATTTTAATATGCTATAAAAATGATCTGTGGGATATTTTGAGCTAAAACTTCACATACATACACTGGGGACATCAGAGACTTATTTTACATCTTGTAAAAAGGGATAAAATAGGTGCACTTTAAAGCATTACAGGTGGTCGTGCTGTGAATGCTGTTTCAAATGGGAGGCTGTCTTTACAGAGAAATTTCATTTTGCCAAGCAATTTATGTGTTAGAAATGTGATATTGTGTTATGTGTATGCTAGGTTAAAGAGATGGGTTTCCATTCTAGATTTACACTGACAGAGTGTGCCTGCCTCCTGAACAATGCTAGGAAGACTGTTCCAGAGTTTGGGCACTAAATAGGAAAAGGATCTACCAACCACGGTTAGTTTTGATATTCTGGGTATTATCAACTGGCCAGAAACAAAGAAATCTCTCATCTGGCCAAATGAAGCAACATGGTGCCAACATCCAAGTACAGTAGACACAGTGTCTCTGCTAACATTCAGGGCCGCATTGTGGTTGTGTCTAATTGCAGGTCCACCATCTGATCCGGCTGACTATGGTAACCTCTGACTATGGGTCCCGAATCTGGTTGACTATGGTAACCTCGGGATAAGGACGAGACTAATATTATCATAGATGCCATTCTTCTTACGATGTAACAAGTACATCAGATGTTGTGTAAAGTGTTCCTGGCTCTGGTTGACCTACTTAATGCAGCCTAACAATCCTTTAACAGATTTGAATTTATAGAAATGTGATGATGTATTATGTGTATGCTAGGTTAAAGATATGTGTTTTTAGTCTAGATTTAAACTGACAGAGTGTGTCTGACTCCCAGACAATGCTAGGAAGACTGTTCCAGAGTTTGGGTGTTAAATAGGAAACGGACCTATCACCTGCAGTCGATTTTGATATTCTAGGTATTATCAACTGGCCAGAATTTTGAGACTGCAATAGATGTGAAGGACTATAATGCGTTAAAAGCTCGCTCAAGTGCTGAGGAACTAAACCATTTAGAGCTTTGTAAGTAATTAGCAAGATTTTAAAATGCATGCAATGTTTAATAAAGAGCCAATGCAGTGTTGACAGAACCGGCTAATATGGTCATACTTCCTAGTTCTGAAGTCATTACTGCTGTGCTGTTTGGAAACATCTGACCTTGAAGTATTATTTCTCATTCTTTTTTGCTTTTGCAAACTCTAGTTACAGCCAGGGCAGAAGGTGTTGTTACTGTTACCTACCTCCACGAATAAACTGTTGGCCAAGTGGCAAGGACCATACCCTGTGGTGAGGAACATGGGACCAGGGGAAATAGACATTCTCTATCTTGATAAAAGGAAACCTCATGAGGCGTACCACATCTACCTGCTGAGAAAGGCACCCGGTAAGACGCCGGAGATGTCGTTGGTGATACAAAAGAAGGACAAGCCTACTCCAGAGGTGAGACCTCAAAGATACCCTGCAACTGTAAAGCTGGACCACTTGGAAGAGTCCCAGAGGGCCAAGTTGCAAGATCTCCTGAACCTTTGTTCCATCTGAGGCATGAAGATGATTCACCACACCATTCACCTTACCCCTTCACAACAGCAACCTTACTGAATACCTGAAAGACTTGTTAGCCATTTAAAGGAAGAGATTGAGATAATGAAACAGCTGAGAAGGATAGAAGCCTTCATAAGTGAATGGAGTAGTCTCCTCGTCATTGTCCAGAAGAAGGATGGATCTTTGCATGTCTGTGTTAACTTCCAAGAGCTTAAGGTTTGATGCCTACCCTACACAGAGAATCTGTTGGAGCGGATAGGACAGGTCTGGTACATCACCACCTTGGACCTGTGAAAGGGGGAACTGGCAGGAAAACATCAGAAAACTGTTTAGCAGTTAAAAGGCTAAACATACAGCAACAAGCTTGGTTTAGGATTACAAGAAAGATAGGTCTCAAATAATACAGGCATGTGGTCAGAGCACTAGTATGTACACTAGTATACACACTGGATTGTTCTACCTTTCAACGGCGCACTGTAACCTTCATTTCTTTGATTTATTTATTTTTTCGAACTTATCCCTTCTCCCAGTAGGTCCGAGTGGACGTTAACAGGCTAGTGTAATGCTAACTGTGTTAGTGATAGCAGTTTAAATTAAAAGCTAGAGATGTCAGATTATTTCATTAGATAATATCAGATATATGATAACAATTAAGTTATTTTTAACAATTTAAATAGTGAAGCGTGAAAGTAAGAAAGAGATTCAAAACAAAGCTAGGCAGAACTATGTTTGCAAATTGCTCAGTAGCGAGGACTATAAATATGTTTAAATCAGTGTTGAGAAATGTAAAAACGGTATATTTGTTTGCTGTGTTTTTTTTTTTTTTTTTAAAACTTTATTATCTTGGCAACATTTGAGCATATAAACCAATTGGAATCTGCTGTTGAGAGACTACTGTTCATTTTGCTAAGGGGCGATGCATGCGTGGTGTGTGCAGTTGCTAATATAGAATATGTCAAAGACAACCCAGGCTCATCAGAAAAACATGCCTGTGGCAACATTTCTGCAAAATGATATTATCTTGCTTCTTGTATGCTTTGAGACACTTTCAAAGTGAAATCAGTGGCACTAAAAACATGTTCAGTTTTTTTTCCAAAACAGATAAATGTGAATATGGCAACGTTTTATTACGATGATTGATGGTTGCAGTTCAGAAATGAAATATTTAATGCTAAAAGGATGAGATAAAAATGCATTTTTTGAAACAACCATGCCCTTTTAGCTTACATCTACAAGTTTTCAGCTCTGCAGTGTCGTGACTTGTGTTTCACAGGACTCGTGCCCAAGCGTTTGCATCGCAAGTGCAATGCTGTACAAGGTGAGCTACTGAGCAAATGTGAAAATGTATTAGTTTACAAATTATGCACTATGGTAAAATTATTTCAGGTCATAACATAATAATGTGCAAGGAACTGTAAAATAAGTCTTAATTAATTGATGATATGCCCCTGTGAAAAGGAATAAATGTTGTTGGCCGCTAGTGTTAATTTCAGCTGGAGCTTGCTGTGAACTGTATACGTTTTTGCAAAAAATGAAGGTAGAGGCACATTTTTCCAATTAGCCTATGCTGGTCAAATATACTGCCTTAAAATTTAGCAGCCAGCTAGATAAGTAGACAGCAAAACAGCTTAGACAGCTTAGAAGTTTAGAAGACAGTGATAGAATTTATATATATATACATGTATATACTTTTGCTTTGCCAAACCATTCAATATAATAACCCTATAAGTACAAGTCCAAAGTATAAAAGAGCCTTCCTGTACAAAGTCAGTTGTGTAGCATTAAAATGTCATTTTTTCTCTCTTAAAGTGAATTTATCATTCTAAGAAAAGTTATTTATACATATTAATATGCATTATGTGAACTTTCTGCAGGGGTGTAGGAAGATGATTCTGCCTAGTTGCCACGGATACATTCATAAAAAGAACCATTTGAATGCTCTTTATTACTTTTTGATTATTTTAATGATCATTGCATCCCTGATTATACACTGAAATTGCTAGTAAATTTCACGAATAATTACAAAGAAAACAGCATTGTAACATTGAATTAAACGTGGAATTTTGAAGTAGAAAGAATGAAATAGGATTGTCTTGTAAAACATACCCCAATAATTCTTTTTTCTTTACAACAGGAGATCAGAATATCATAAAGACTTGGAGGCAGACTTTTTTTACTTGACTTGGTCAGTACGTAACCACTTAGCCCACATCACCCACTGCATAAACAACAGGAATTTTTGGGGGGTAAGACACCACTCATTTGCTTCACTTTTTTTATTTCAAGCTAAATTAAATAAGGCAAGTTATATACGTAGCAAGATGCTAATTAAATAGAGATTGAAAGTTTAAATAAGAGGATTCTGGAGGTTTCTGATGGAGCAAAAGGTGGCAGACTTTTATTTTCCATTTAGATTCTATTCCCACCAGAGCCTTAAACATACCAATTTCCTCTTTATATAAATATAAAGTGAAGTTTTAAATTGATGTGTCAGATGTGTTGCTTATGAGAGTTGAAGTTTGCACACATTTATGCCTGTATTCCTTGAGAAACAGTCCTTGAAAAACTAAAACTGACGGTGCAAGAACTTTTCAACACATTATAGACATTTTGTATCCTGAGGGAAAACATCTGTTTGAGACCATATGGACCCTACACAAAAACACAGAAACATATACTGCATTGAACTGATGTTTGGGCTGTGCTGACATTCGGCTGGTACAATGGCAGGTTCAGCTGTCAGATCCACACGACACTTTACAGGGTGTCTCTCACTGCCAGAAAAGGCGTCCGTGAAAGCTCCAGTGACTGTGCACAAAGACGCATGAAAAGCCGACAGCAGCATCCTGTCTAAACGCAGTCTTGCATGAAGCTGTGAAATATAGAAGAGCTGGTTTAAAAAGTTGTAGGTGGTGATGGGGTCCTGGCATCAGGCCACTCCGCCAGGTTTCCCTGAGCACTTACTGTTCTCTGTTCTCTCTCACACACACACTTCAATTCTTATTGCCACAGCAACATAATGTTCGTTTCTTGCAGATCATGGAGCGTTGACCTTTGAGACACCTTGTTGAGACATCTGTGGCATCTCAATATAGTCCAACACTTTAATGAAGACAGGTGAGCGTGAACCACGAACATTGCCTCTAATTGGCACCATGCAGGTAAGCGCCTCAACATCACACCAATGAATAATTTATTTCAGACTGATATACTGATGTAATTAGTCTGAGTTATTCAAAATCTTGTATATTGGTTCACTTTCATATTACAGTCATATTACATGTTTTATATTAGCGTTCAAAAGTTTTTTTTTGTTTGTTTGCTTTTGAAAGATGTATCATATGCTTACCAAGGCTGTGTTTATTTGATCAAAAAGTAAAAGAGTAAAAACAGTAATATTGTTAGTAACAGTAACATTATTTTAATATGTAATTTATTCCTTTCTCCTATTCTTCTTCTTCAGTGTTACATTATCCTTCAGAAATAATTATAATCTTTTTGCTTTATATTTTTGTGGAAACTGTGATACATTATTTTTTCAGGATACTGTGATAAATAGAAAGTTAAAAAGAACAGATTTTATTTAAAATATAAATTTTTGTAACATTAGGATATCATCTGTGAGATATGTGAGCGGGCTAATTTCCAAGCCACATATCGTCACTTGGACGTCACTTCCTGTTTGTTGCTGCCGCGCTGTTTGAGTTAGAGCTCCGTCGAGTTGATTCCTAATTGCTTGTTTTTTTTTTCTCTTAAAATCAAATTTATAACCTATCATTCTCTCTTTTACGGCGGGGGAACACATCCCCGACACTATTTTATATAAAAAACACTCTGATTGCCTTGATATCGCTAGTTTTATCCGACTTCTCGAACATTCGCTACTAGCTTTAGCCCATTAGCAATAGCGGCGTGGTTCATCTATACTAATGGCGAGCGTATCGAATGTGTCTCTATCTTTGAGTGCAGGTGAGGACACGTTCGAGCTGCATGCGGTGCAGTTGGAGCTGGAGGCCGTGGAACGACAGATCCGGACCCTTCTGGAGAAGCAGGCCGAGCTACGGGAGCGGCGAACAGCGCTGGAAACATCCCGTGCTGACGCTCACCAATCCTCAGTAAGTTTGCAGCGCGATATTAACATTCCTGCTTCCTCTACGCCGTGTGCTTCTCTGCACAGGGCCCGAGCACCCAGAACGCGTTCATCCCAGCCCTCGTTCACTCCGGCGCCGTCACACCAGGGACCTTGGGTTCTTCAGCAACGGAAGGCGCGAGCCAGGCCTCGGACCAGGACCTCTCCCCCTCCGCCGCCCCCGGTCTTCGAGGTCTCGACGAGGAACCGCTTCTCCCCTCTTCACGAGGCAGAACGCGACGCCGTGGTCATCGGAGACTCCATCGTCCTACCACAACCAAAGGTAAGGTGCGCAGTCACTGTTTTCCTGGTGCTCGTGTTCTCGATGTCTCTGCGCAGGTTCCCGCGATCCTGAATGGCGCTGAGAGCATTGGAGCTGTTGTTCTGCACGTGGGGCGTGAACGACACCAGGCTGCGGCAGACGGAGGTGCTGAAGCAGGACTTCAGGAGCCTGATCGAGACGGTACGAGCCACATCGCCCGCGACGAGGATCATCGTGTCCGGACCGCTTCCGACGTACCGACGTGGACATGAAAGGTTCAGTAGATTATTTGCTTTAAATGAATGGTTAATGTCTTGGTGTACTGAACAGAAGCTGCTCTTTATAAATAATTGGAATCTTTTCTGGGAGCGACCTAGGCTCTTCCGTGCTGATGGCCTGCACCCCAGCAAAATCGGAGCTGATCTTCTGTCGGAGAACATCTCCAAGACGCTTCGCACCGTATGACTAGTAAGTCAAACCTCAAATCACAGTCTGTGTTCTACCCACTTAATTGATAGAAATGTGAGTGTAATACAGTCTATAGAAACTGTGTCCATTCCCCGAATAGTGAGGTTCAACAATAAAAATAAAGGATCTAGAAAAAATCTGATCGTGATCAAACCAGAAATTCGCAAAATTACTGAACAAAAACAATTTCTAAAGCTAGGGCTACTAAACATTAGATCGCTGACACCTAAGGCGGTTATTATAAATGAAATGATCACAGATAATAGTCTTGATGTAATTTGCCTTACTGAAACATGGCTTAAAACAAATGATTATTTCAGGCTTAATGAGTCTTGTCCACCTGGCTACTGTTATAAAAATAAATGCCGTCCGGTTGGCCGTGGCGGTGGTGTTGCAACAATCTATAGAGAGATTCTTAACGTTACCCAGAAAACAAACTACAGGTTTAATTCATTTGAAATTCTCGTGCTAACCGTTACACTCTCAGATAGAAGTAAAAAGTTGCTACTATCTCTTGCTTTGGCTACTGTTTATAGACCTCCAGGGCCTTATGTTGATTTCCTAAAAGAGTTTGCAGACTTTCTCTCAGACCTATTGGTCAACGTTGATAAAGCGCTGATTGTTGGAGATTTCAATATTCATGTAGATAATACAAATGATGCGTTAGGGGCTGCGTTTACAGATTTACTAAACTCGTTTGGGGTCAAACAAAACGTCACTGGACCCACTCACCGTCTTAATCATACACTAGATTTAATTATATCACATGGAATCAATCCTACCGATATAGAAATTCTACCGCAAAGTGATGATATCACTGATCATTACCTTGTAACACGCGTACTGCATACTGCGGATATTTGTCAAATTGCGCCACGATATCGACTAGGTAGAACAATTCTTCCGACAACTAAAGATAAATTCACAAAGAAAACTGCCTGATCTGTCTCACCTGCTCATTGTACCCAAACACACAAATGATCTTGAGAAAATGACTAGCAGTATGTGCACCACTTTCACTAGTACATTAGATACTGTTGCACTGATGAGATTAAAAAAGGTCAGAGAGAAAAATACTGTACCATGGTACAACAATATTACTCACGCTATGAAAAGAGAAACTCGTAATCTAGAACGCAAATGGAGACAAACTCGTTTAGAGGTCTTTAGAATCGCGTGGAAAGACAGCTCGTCCCGTTATAGAAAGACTCTAAAAGCAGCCAGGGCCGAGCATCTCCGCAAACTCATAGAAAATAACCAAAACAATCCAAGGTTCTTGTTTAGTACAGTGGCTAGATTAACAAATAAACAGACATCACCAGAACAAAACATTTCATTACAGTTTAGTAGCGATGACTTTATGAATTTCTTTACTGAAAAAATCGAAAGCATCAGATATACAGTTGTAAATGTACAACCCTTGACAGAGTTTTATGATTCAGCCTCAATTATCGTCCCTCAAGAACAGTTGCAGTGCTTTACAACTATAGGACAGGAAGAGCTAAATAAACTTATCACAGCGTCTAAACCAACAACATGTTTATTAGATCCAATACCCACTAAACTACTGAAAGAATTGTTACCTGTAGCAGAAGAGCCTCTTCTCAATATTATTAACTCGTCTTTATCTCTAGGTCATGTTCCAAGACCGTTCAAGTTAGCAGTTATTAAGCCTCTCATTAAGAAACCACAATTAGATCCAAATGTATTGGCAAATTACAGACCCATTTCAAATCTTCCATTTATATCTAAAATACTAGAAAAAGTGGTGTCGGTCCAATTGTGCTCCTTCTTGCAAAAAAATGCTATCTATGAAAAATTTCAGTCAGGATTCAGGCCTCATCATAGCACAGAAACTGCGCTCGTTAAAATTACAAATGACTTACTTCTAGCTTCTGACCAAGGCTGTATCTCAATACTAGTGTTACTTGATCTCAGTGCTGCGTTCGACACTATAGATCATAAAATACTCCTAGATCGACTACAGAATTACACTGGTATCCAGGGACAGGCATTACGGTGGTTTAGGTCGTATCTATCAGACCGTCACAATTTTGTTTATTTAAACGGGGAAAAATCTAAGATAACGATAGTAAATTATGGAGTGCCTCAAGGATCTGTGATAGGCCCTCTGCTATTTTCAATATACATGCTGCCACTTGGTAATATTATAAGAAGACATGGAATTAGTTTCCACTGCTATGCCGATGATACTCAATTATATATTTCAACACAACCAGATGAAAACTCTAAATTATCCAATCTGACAGAGTGTGTTAAAGAAGTAAAACATTGGATGACTAGTAATTTTCTTCTATTAAATTCAGATAAGACTGAAGTATTACTTATTGGGCCAAAAACCTGTACACAGAATCTCTCAGACTACAATTTGCATTTAGAAGGATGTACTGTTACTCCATCCTCGACAGTTAAAGACCTGGGTGTTATATTAGACAGCAACTTGTCCTTTGAAAATCATATTTCATATGTTACAAAAACAGCCTTCTTCCACCTCAGAAACATTGCTAAGATACGGAATATGTTATCTGTTTCTGATGCAGAAAAGTTAGTTCATGCCTTCATGACGTCTAGACTAGATTACTGTAATGCATTACTAGCTGGTTGCCCTGCTTCCTCAATAAACAAGCTACAATTGGTACAAAATGCAGCTGCTAGAGTTCTTACCAGGTCAAGAAAATATGATCATATAACACCAATTTTATCATCTCTTCACTGGTTACCTATTATGTTCCGTATCGATTATAAATTACTGCTAATGACCTATAAGGCTCTAAATGGTTTAGCTCCTGTGTACTTAACCGATCTTTTATCACCCTACAATCCTTCACGCTCTTTAAGATCACAAAACTCTGGACTTCTGGTTGTACCCAGGATAGCTAAGTCCTCTAAAGGAGGGAGAGCGTTTTCACATTTGGCTCCTAAACTCTGATGACTTCAGAAGATGCAACATCTGGATCAACACGCACATTCGCAAATTTCTATATATCCTAATTATTGTTAATATGTACTTCATTTTTCCAGGAGCTCTTTGCTTCTACCTTCAATTAAATTGCAAACAGTGATTGTATATTAATCGCCTAAATTATTACATTATTAGCTAACTGCATTCTCCAAATTGTAATGTTGACATGCATTCTCTGTAAAGCTGCTTTGAAACGATATGTATCGTGAAAAGCGCTATACAAATAAATGTGAATTGAATTGAACATTGTAAATGCCTTTACTGTTTTAAACAGGGACAAAAACAGTTAATAAAAAACAGAACAGTCCATGGGGGAGTGGAGGGTGGGAGGAGCCAAGGAGGAGCCAGGAGCAGGAGGGACCAGATGTTGGTCCAGAGACCAACCATGACGAGGCCCCAGGGAGGAGTCGAAGGCAGGAGGAGCCATGGTGGAGACTTGACAGGTGCCACTCTGGGGACAGCATATGGAGACCCACTGAAGATGGAGACCCAGGTGGAGCTGACACGCCAAAGAGCCCACACAACATCGCTGGCACTGGAGGCTGAGGTGGAGCCGTGGTGACAAGCATCTGAGGTGGTACACAGGGACCTGAAGACTGAGGTGGAACCGGTGGGACTGAGGAGGAAGGCGGAGCCAGACAGAACTGAAGGTGCAGTCAGGACGACGTCTGACCACGGCGAAGCCTGTGGGACGAGGGAGTCCAGTGGAGAATATGCAAGATGCTCGCATTCTCAGTGTTAGTTTACTCATTTGCTTGCTCATGACAAATAGCAACACAGGGAAAAGTATTTCTAATATGTTGGACCTTTTATTGAGAGTAGCCCATATTTACCTGTTGAGACATGCCTTCACAAGCACCTGTAAGAGCTTTTATGATGTTTGAGTCGACATGCGAAAGGTGCGTTTGCAAAATATGCTGTATTTTTGTAATCCGCTAGGTGCCGCTAGTGTCACACACAAACAACATACTTAACCTTTAAACGTAGCAGTTTAGAACACAGATCTAAATCAGACACAACAAATAAAAACACCATGCCGTCAATTTAAATGTATGCCAGAAGTACTTTTTAAATTAATAATTAAAAATAAGTATAACATAATTAGTATTAGCAACCTATTATAAATAAAAAATAAAATGTAATTATAAAAAATATAAGTAGGCTATAATAAAAAATAAAAAAAAATCAGTATTCTTTAAAATAAGTTGAAATGCAAACTGATGACTTTAACAAATGCAAAGACTATTTTTCCTCTTGGGCGAGCGATCTGCTCACAGCTTATCCTGCCAAGAAATCCGCCATAGGCCAGCAAACCAATGAGAACGCAGAACAATGATGATGTTCCATAACAAAAGCGCGAAGGCGCAAAAGCTGCTGTAGATCAGCTTACCCGGAAGTCTCCGTAACTGGCAGATTTAAAGAAAATTACCGTCAGATGCAGTGGTGTAAAGCATGCCGCCACTGGACTCTAGAGCAGTGGAGATGTGTTCTCTGGAGTGACGAATCACGCTTCTCTGTCTGGCAATCCGATGGACGAGTCTGGGTTTGGCGGTTGCCAGGAGAACGGTTCTTGCCTGACTGCATTGTGCAAAGTGTAAAGTTTGGTGGAGGGGGGATTATGGTGTGGATTTGTTTTTCAGGGGTTGGGCTTGGCCCCTTAGTTCCAATAAAAGGAACTCTTAATGCTTCAGCATACCAAGACATTTTGGACAATTTCATGCTCCCAACTTTGTGGGAACAGTTTGGGGATGGCCCCTTCTTGTTCCAACATGACTGTGCCCAAGTGCACAAAGCAAGGTTCATAAAGACATGGATGAGCGAGTTTGGTGTGGAGGAACTTGACTGGCCTGCACAGAGTCCTGACCTCAACCCGATAGAACACCTAGTGGTGTATAAAGTACTCGAAAACCATACTTGAGTAAAAGTATAGATATCTTACCAGAAATGACTTTGGTAGAAGTTAAAGTCACTGTTTAGAATGTTACTTGAGTAAAAGTTTTAAAGTATGTGATATTTTTTGTACAAACCCGATTCCAAAAAAGCTGGGACACTGTACAAATTGTGAATAAAAAAGGAATGCAATAATTTACAAATCTCATAAACTTATATTTTGTTCACAATAGAATATAGATAACATATCAAATGTTGAAAGTGAGACATTTTAAAATGTCATGCCAAATATTGGCTCATTTTAGATTTCATGAGAGCTACACATTCCAAAAAAGTTGGGACAGGTAGCAATAAGAGGCCGGAAAAGTTAAATGTACATATAAGGAACAGCTGGAGGACCAATTTGCTACTTATTAGGTCAATTGGCAACATGATTGGGTATAAAAAGAGCCTCTCAGAGTGGCAGTGTCTCTCAGAAGTCAAGATGGGCAGAGGATCACCAATTCCCCCAATGCTGCGGCGAAAAATAGTGGAGCAATATCAGAAAGGAGTTTCTCAGAGAAAAATTGCGAAGAGTTTGAAGTTATCATCATCTACAGTGCATAATATCATCCAAAGATTCAGAGAATCTGGAACAATCTCTGTGCGTAAGGGTCAAGGCCGGAAAACCATACTGGATGCCGTGATCTTCGGGCCCTTAGACGGCACTGCATCACATACAGGAATGCTACTGTAATGGAAATCACAACATGGGCTCAGGAATACTTCCAGAAAACATTGTCGGTGAACACAATCCACCGTGCCATTCACCATTGCCGGCTAAAACTCTATAGATCAAAAAAGAAGCCATATCTAAACATGATCCAGAAGCGCAGGCGTTTTCTCTGGGCCAAGGCTCATTTAAAATGGACTGTGGCAAAGTGGAAAGCTGTTCTGTGGTCAGACGAATCAAAATTTGAAGTTCTTTTTGGAAAACTGGGACGCCATGTTTTCCGGACTAAAGAGGACAAGGACAACCCAAGTTGTTATCAGCGCTCAGTTCAGAAGCCTGCATCTCTGATGGTATGGGGTTGCATGAGTGCGTGTGGCATGGGCAGCTTACACATCTGGAAAGGCACCATCAATGCTGAAAGGTATATCCAAGTTCTAGAACAACATATGCTCCCATCCAGACGTCGTCTCTTTCAGGGAAGACCTTGCATTTTCCAACATGACAATGCCAGACCACATACTGCATCAATTACAACATCATGGCTGTGTAGAAGAAGGATCCGGGTACTGAAATGGCCAGCCTGCAGTCCAGATCTTTCACCCATAGAAAACATTTGGCGCATCATAAAGAGGAAGATACGACAAAGAAGACCTAAGACAGTTGAGCAACTAGAAGCCTGTATTAGACAAGAATGGGACAACATTCCTATTCCTAAACTTGAGCAACTTGTCTCCTCAGTCCCCAGACATTTGCAGACTGTTATAAAAAGAAGAGGGGATGCCACACAGTGGTAAACATGGCCTTGTCCCAACTTTTTCGAGATGTGTTGATGCCATGAAATTTAAAATCAACTTATTTTTCCCTTAAAATGATACATTTTCTCAGTTTAAACATTTGATATGTCATCTATGTTGTATTCTGAATAAAATATTGAAATTTGAAACTTCCACATCATTGCATTCCTTTTTTATTCACAATTTATACAGTGTCCCAACTTTTTTGGAATCGGGTTTGTACTTAAGTACGAAAGGTATTTTTTTGATATTAAACGTACTTAAGTATTGAAAGTAAAAGTACAAGTAAATGTAAAATACAAAAGGAGATGTTTATTGTAATTTTTAAATATAAAAAATACTAATATATTAATTATACATTGTTCGTTCATGTTAATTCATAGTGCATTATAACTAATGTAAGAGACAACTTTAAAATTTTAAAATGTAAATGTTAAACGAAAAATACTTTTATTAACCTTATTTAATGTTACAAATGGACTCTTATTGTAAAGTGTTACCATTTCAAATCCTAACAGTCATGCTTAAAAATTACCATCTTTACACACAAAGGCATAGCATGGGTCTATTATATGTATA
Source organism: Ctenopharyngodon idella (assembly GCF_019924925.1). Taxonomy (NCBI): domain Eukaryota; kingdom Metazoa; phylum Chordata; class Actinopteri; order Cypriniformes; family Xenocyprididae; genus Ctenopharyngodon; species Ctenopharyngodon idella. The sequence goes on from NC_067223.1 coordinate 29,395,999, forward strand.
CTTTAACACATTATTTGCCTTTATTTTAGAAACCTTGATGATTATTAATATTATTAATCAAAATATGTGTTACAATGCCGATAAAAAAAGAATTGAAATTGAATACATTTCTGATTTGTTATGTTTCTGTCGCTGCATGATGAGAATACAGTTTAAATATGCAACTTCGCTGGATAACGAACGCATAACAGCGAACAAATGGATATAAACTAATGCAAATGAATGGTAACAATCGTGACATTAAACAGTTGGTGTTTTTGTCACATTGTTTTAACCGCTTGAGGTACTACTAATGTTGGCATCCTCTCAGCCTCGACGGCAAACATACTACTATTCTCCTCTAATGCAGCATCTAGTCAACAAACTAAATACTTTATAATGAAATATATTTCATTATATTTTATATATATTATAATATTTATAATATATATAATATATAATTATTATTAATATATATATATATATATATATATATTTTATTTATAATTATGAAAACATGTACTGTAGTGTACACTGTATAACATACCGTTTTGTTGTCCGTTTTAAATCCGTTTTTGAAGTGTCCTGCTCTGTGCAGCGAGTAGCCTCACGTCACGTGTCAAAACAAACTCTACGAGGCATCAGTGATCATTTTTATTTCGCCTCTAGAGGCCGCTCTCGTACTGTATAATGACAGTGCACTCTTTTCAGCCACTCCAGCAACGGACGCAACCCGAAAAAATGAAATCAACCGCCGTTGTGCGAGCACTTGTTTGCATATGACATGCTTGCAGTCTGTGTTCTTCCGACTTTATTTTGTATTAAGTAACGAAAATGCTTTGGGAAAATGTATCGGAGTAAAAGTATATATTTTATTTAGGAAATGTAGTGGAGTAAAAGTAAAAGTTTACAGAAATATAAAAACTCAAGTAAAGTACAGATTCTCCCAAAAAATATTTAAGTACTGTAACGAAGTATTATTACTTTGTTACATTACACCACTGAGAACACCTTTGGGATGAATTAGAGCGGAGACTGCGAGCCAGGCCTTCTCACCAACATCACTGCCTGACCTCACAAATGCGCTTCTAGAAGAATGGTCAAAAATTCCCATAAACACACTCCTAAACCTTGTGGAAAGCCTTCCCAGAAGAGTTGAAGCTGTTATAGCTGCAAAGGGTGGGCCAACTCCATATTAAACCCTACGGATTAAGAATGAGATGTCATTAAAGTTCATGTGGACGTCAAGGCAGGCGTCCCAAAACTTTTGGCAATATAGTGTATATATATATATATAGGAATTTAAAGTGCCCCTATTTAAAGTGCTTTTTTTGAATATTATAATACAATGTGTAATATAGCTGCCTGTGAATGTAAAATGTCTACAAAGTTTTAAAGATTAAAGCGCACAACAAATAATGTTATTATCTCCTAAAATAAAGAATCAACTTCTGAAACGAGTCATTAGTATTTTAAGTCTCACTTCTGCATCTGTAACATATCTATGTAAGTTTGTAATAAATTTGCATAATGCCAGCCTATGGTCTTCATTGGCTGCCCGCAAACAATGTCTACTTATTATTTTTACCCGCCCTCAAACACTGTAGCTGAGAAGCAACATGTTGTAGCTACATGTTGTGTTGTCGACATGTAAAGAAGATGCTGTTTTCAGTGCTGCGAATCCATTTTGCGTGCACTTCCAAAGGTTGCAGACTCACACTGGAATTAATACAGCACTTATTTTTCTTATTGATTTGTGGAAATATTGAGATTTTCGCCCCAATTAGTGAAAGTTTTTCATGCTTGAAACATCATAATGACAAAGTTTTCTTCTTTTAACAGGAGTAAGAATCACAAAGTTTTTTTGTAGGACACAGAGACATGCGTATTTATGTTGGTCAGTGGATCCGGTGGGAGCTCCGATCCACTCCAGTTGCTTTGAGCTGCCGCCGTGGTCTGACTGCAGCTCTTTCGCAAACAAACACAATCAAATGTCAAAAGCACAGCGCTCACTGTACTGTCAGTATCTTTCAGTCTCTCTCCCTCTAGTAATACTGTGAGAAAATGTCTAATTGCAGAATGCTGTTTCCTTCTCTTTGCATCATTTTTGATGCTGTATGCGATGTGTGAGTGTATATCTGTGACATCACACTGTGTGTGTTAGACTTTCTTCACATTCTTTGTGCAGACATACGCATGTTTCTAGATGTGTGCATACAAATTTAATCATGTGTGTCTGTAGCTACGCATAGCCATTATCTACAAAGGATACAACTGCAACTCTTATCTACTTTAATGAGGAAAGATGAAAATATACAAAACTGTTTGGGTCTATAAACTGAAAGTTAGGACATTCATTTTGCTATGAGTGGTCCAACATATTACACAAAGTCTATGGCCAAATTCATTTTATATACTGTACTCCACATATCCTGTTAATACACTACTGAGCCACATACACTACCCGTCAAAAGTTTGGGGTCAGTAAAGACAAATTTTTTAAAGGAAAATAATAGCTTATGTTTTATTTAGCAAGGATGCAATAAATTAATGGCTGCTGAAAATTCAGCTTTGCCATCACATTAATAAATTACATTAAAGGAGATGTAATATAAGTCTCAGATGTCCCCAGAATGATCGTTTCGTGTCTTAGGACATCAATGTGTCGTCACAAGCCGCAGGGTTTGATTTGGATTTGTCTGTGCATGTTTTTTTGAGTCTTATAGATGGAGTTCCCATTGACAAGCATTATACGACTGACAGACCGCAACGGTTGGAGTTAAAAATCATCATTTGTGTTCTACTGAAGAAACAAAGTCACCTACATCTTGGATGCCCTGGGGGTAAGCAGATAAACATCAAATTTTCATTTTTGGGTGAACTATCCCTTTAAATGCTGCTGTTAAATGCTCTGGCAAGGAGAGAAACATAGCGGACTGTGTACAGCTTACTCAAGAGAGGGGCTAAGCTAATAGGCCAGATTCCATCGCCAGTCATGGGCGAGGCTTGTCTCTACTCTTGCGTAAGAGTAGGGGGAAATCTGGAACAGCTCATTTGGAGAGACTGTTTATGATTTGTGGGGATTATAAAAGAAAGGAGTGGGTGGATTTTTACCATTATAGGCTGGTTGTTTACACACACTGTGGAGACACATCTGTGTTCAAACACCTTATAAAATGAATTTTGCGTAATAGGTCCTCTTTAAAGTAGAGAACTGTAGTAATATTAAAAAATATAACTGTCTTTACTGTATTTTTTAATTAAATGTCAGACTTGTTGAGCATAAGACCCCAAACTTTTCAATAGTCAAGATATGATTTGCTTCATAAAACAGTTAAACTTCATATTCCTCCCTCTCTCTGACCCTTATGATTAAACAGTAGTTTTTTTTTTTTCTTACTTATTGATTGCATGTTTGATGTCTGGTCTGATGTAGTTTATGCTGCTCCATCATTTAATAACCGTCTCTTTGTGAAGTTGCATTACATTACAATGCCTGGAATTTCATTAATACAAATGTGAACGGGCTGGCTGGGCTTAAAATATTTGGGACAATAGATGAGGATAAATGAAAATATTTGAGACAGTCATTCCCCTGTGGAGTCAATGAAAACATGGCCATGTGCTCGATATTGATACAGCATTCAGACAACTCTATGCTGGAAAGGAAACCACTAAAATGCCTGTTTACACCAAAGACGATAACTGTAAAGATAACTATAAAATTTTAATAATCGTTCAAATTCTATGAGAATAGCAAAGGCCACAACACAGGAGTAATGATGATGACACAGAGTAGCAATAGCGTACATATGAATCACTTTCAGAATAATTTTTCACGCTGATGTACAATAAAAAACACCAATCAGAATCAACCTGACTTTAAAGTCCTCAAGCATAAAAAGCAGCAGACTACATAACTGCAGCATGCAATAAACAGAGTGTTAACATCCGTTGGTGTGGATGCAAATATAATTATTTTGGTAACACTTGTTAGGCCTCATTTATAAAATGTTGTGCAAAAACTGTCCTAAATTTGATCTTACAATCATGTGTGTACGTGTGATTTATATAAAGAACGTACACACAGAAAACAATCGTACGCCTCTTTCGGATGTGAAATCTATAAATTGCAAATGATCTTGAACTTGCGCGCAGCTGAAAGGTTTCAGTTCTCCGCGGGGTGGGCGAGATCTGTTTGGATACTGACATTCTTCCAAATATCTTCCTTTGTGTTCAGCAGAACAAATAGATTCATAAAGGTTTAGAACTACTTGAGGGTGAGTAAATGATGACAGAATTTTCATTTTTGGGTGAACTATCCCTTTAACTAGTGTTAACTAATGACTTTTTTTTTTTTTTTTTTTTTTTTTTTTTTAATAGTTATCATTCTTAGTGTGAACCACCCTCAAAGACCAAAAAAAAAAAATAATAATAAAAAAAAAAATTCACTGCCTCCAGATAAATGCCTCATTATGGCACATTTTTTGTTATAGCATGAAATTATGGTTCCCCTACACTGAACATTAATTCAAAGAGTTTTCCAGGGCTTCCTTCGCATAGCCCTCAATTGAGGAGACAAAACTGGTGGGACTATAAATTTTAAATGCATTGGAACAAGTCAGATTCTTCTTCTTTGGGGAATGAGGTTATGCTTTTAAAGAAACAATTCCTAGCATCTACAACTTTCTATAAAAATAGGCCCAAACTTCAGCTGCACTTACATTGTGTTGATTCAGGGCATTTTTTTTTTCCTGGTTATTTATTTTTTAGCAAGGCATTTTTTTTTTTTAAGTTACTCAGAGCAGAATTACTGCAGGGGCAAACCCCTATTACAGGGTTTCTCCAGCTATGCTCTAGGGCATAACATTTGTAGCGTAACTCAGTAACTGAGCTGGTTGCTTGCTAGTCTCAAAGTTTGATCTACTGAAATACTGACCCAAAACTTTATTGATCAGTCTCTAGCCGTTACTAGTTTTCAAACACAAAGCATAATGTTACTCCACTAGTTCATTACTAGAATACGCTCCTGGGTAAATAAAATGGGCTAAGCTCAAAATGGCGAAACACTAAGCTTTAACCACAAACACTTTGTCTTAACCACAAATTATTGGTCAGGAAATTAGCAAAAATTTAAGAAAATGTACTACTTCAAAAAACATTGCTGTCTCAGAAAAACATCAAAGACAGAATGAAGTTTTTGGTAGAATATGGAAAGTTTGATTCAGAGGAGTTCAGCAGAGTTGTGTGGAGTGATGAATCACAATGAAACATGCGTTACCAGAGTGGTGTCTTCGAAAATCTGGGGAAAAATATAATAATAAATGCTTCTCTACCACAGTGAAGCATGGAGGAAGAGGTGTCATTGTGTGGGGAGCCTTTTTAGCTGCTGGTGTTGGTGAGTTACTTTACTTTGAAAATTCATTTAATGCTTTGTAGTACAGGAGAATATTGCAGAATGTCTTGCTTCCCACAAATGAAAAGTTGTTATCTAAAGAGGAATGATCAGATGTTATTTTTCAACAAGACAATGCTCCTGCCCAAATTGCAAAGACAACCAAGAACGTGGCTTTAGAACACGTCCAACAGGCTCATGTTTTGGCCTTGGTCAGAGTCCAGATTTGATCCCTATAGTGAATATTTGGTCTCACATTAAAATCAAACTAACTGGGAGATTTTTTTCAACTACTCAGGGGAGTACAACAACCCCAGTCACATTTTATTTTCAGTGAATGTAAAAGAGCAGCTTAGACATTCTGCTAAACATCTCCTTTTGTGTTCCATCAACGAAAGGTTTGGAACAATAAAGGGTGATTAAATAATGACAGAATTTACATTTTTGTGTAAAATATTTATTTAATATGAATCTCACCAGATGTTTCAGCACTTATTTGCATGGGGCTAAAGGTTCCAACTATTGAACACTTAATTCTAAATCGCATCTTCAAATCCACCACCTCCACTCCTTCTGGCTACAATCAATATGTCATAGAGATATGAAATGACAGTCTGATAGGTATACTCTGAGAAAGTGTAGGGGCTGTGAATTTGATCGATCCTTTCCAAAAGAGAGCCTGTATCCATAATCATCTCATGCTAAAGGCAGCGCATGCTGAGCATTTTAAATTGTAACTCTCTGATATTGAAATGATCTCTAAAATAGTGGTTCTCAAAATGTGGGCTGTTTATTCTGATAGGGTTACAGCCAGTAGGGGGTAAAAAAAACTACACTAGCCTACAGTACATGCAGTTTGAAGGATACGCACACCAGAACTGTTTTCGGAACCGAAACTTTTCAAAAAACACTACCACAGTTCACAGTTCTTGCACTCATAATTTCAAATCAAATATTTGATTCTAAGGGCATGTTTGTAGTAGAATACACTCTACTTTGTTGTATCATCACACATTTGCATCCTGAAGAAATAGCTTCCACTGATCTATAAAGTATTATGTAATTGTTAAGATGTAGGTAATGACTTACAGGTTCATATAAGGCTTCAGAAATTGTGAGATGAACATGGAAAGCTCTCAGTGAGACCTCTGTCTTTAGGGCAGGAAATGTATGAGGAAGAAATGCAAAAATAGGCTACCTCCTTAGCATTCATCTTGTAACAAAAGTGCAACCTAGTAACCTCTACAAGAATGCACACACATATAAATGCACACACACAGGTTTTTACCCTCGGTAGGCTTGTGGGTTATTATCTGTGAACCTCACTGCCATCGGTTGGAGGCTTCATTAGCTGTGGCATTTAGAGAAGGCGTCGCTATACGGCCAATACAAATGCCAACGTGTCGTCTGTGCTGCACATATTACTCTGACACGCATGGAAAGGTTAATAAAGTCTATGAGTAGAGGACATCCATGTTCAGATGTGGAGCTTGTTCTGCTAATACATCTGAGGCTGCTTTTTTAACAACATTCAGTTTTTTTTCTCATTAGAGAAATGTAATTTTATCTGTAGAATGCCATTTATTAAGTACCTGGGGAAACAGTTAGCCATAATCATAAAATATGGTTCTGGAGTTAGTTCATTTTATAAATAAAATATATTTATATGCATCTTTTAGAATTGAGATTTGGGTTTGCAGCCTACCTTGGTTTCACCTTTAGCCCCTCTCATGAATGCATTTATTTTATTCATTTGGGTAGAATAACCTTCAGAGTCACAGTTTTTGGCTATAAACTTTTGATAAGGGGTACCAACTCAGTTTGTAGTATGAATAAAACCCACGGAGGCGGGTTTTGTCAGTATTTTTGTTTGATTAATATTGCCTGATTACCAGTTTTGTATGAACACATCATTAGATTTTAAGTCTCTTATGCTCAACAAGGCTGCATTTATTTGATCAAAAAAGAAACAGTAGAAACAGTAACATTGTAAAATATTTCTGCAATTTAATATAAATATAATTTATTTATTTATTTTAATATATTTTATAATGTATGCCATCACTCCAGTCTTCAGTGTGTCCCAGAAATCACCAGAAATCATTCTAATATGCTGATTTGCTGCTCAATAAACAGTAATATTTCTGTGGAAATGTATACATCATTTTTCAGGATTGATGACTTTAAAGTTCAAAAGAACAGCATCATTTTTTCACTTGTCAGTCAGTTTAATGCATCCTTAATTTAAACCATTAATTTCCTTAAAAATCTTACTGACCTGAAAATTTGAACATATATAGTATATAATGTGTGTATAAAGACCCCAATATTGACCGTAAGCAGTAATAAAACTGCTTTTAAAAAAAAAGTGCTTTTAAAAGTGGCCTCTTTGGGGCAGGTGGTTGAGAACTAAGGCCCTGTTTACACCTGGTTTAAGATGCGTTTTGGTTGATTGGATAATAACTAGACGAGGAAGACACATACTATACCTAATTACACCTGGTATAATCTTTCTATTTTGTATCTTTCAATGACTTCTGTCCTAATTTCTTTGAGGGGAGGGTCTATGGGTGGGTAAATGTATGGTTTTTTTTTTCAGATCTTTCGATCTAGAAGACGAAATAAACTCATGCAATTTACATATGACAGGACACAGGAAGGGTGAGAGAACATTGTGCTTGGTACATTTTTCGTCTTCAAACCAAACTTTGTCGGGTCTTCAGCCGACAAAGTTTAAATTCCATCTGGTTAGCGTGCTTTCCATAATGTTTACGCAAGGTCAGTAGGCGGAGAGTAGGTGGTCTTTTATGGCTGTTCGAACTCATTTGACCACATGAGTGTTTACACTACGAAAGCAATCCGGTCAATGCGTTTTTGACTATCTCTGGAAGTGGTCGAAAGTGGACAAGCTCAAAACGTTTTAGACCCCGTGTACACCTATAATTAGCATCGTCCACTTGTGATCCGATCATCCAAAACTCATCTTAATATCAGGTGTAAACATGGCCTAAGAGGGCTATATTTTCAAACTTTTGAGTTTAAGTTGGGAATAAGAATAAGTTGGGAAAACAACAATTACTTGTTCTGACAAGATTTGAATCCTAAAATGCACTTTTGAAACCTCCTGTGTAAGAATTCTTCGTTTCCACTCAGATGACATGCCTTTTCAAAGCCGTGTGCTCATTATGCCAATCCAGTCTTGATTTATTGCTTCTTAATTATTCATTTGTGGGCTGTAAAGCATTTGTGCCAAATTTACACCCCTGAGCCCAATGACATCCTTTAATATGGTTGTTACTGTAGTCAGAACGAGAAAATTACAGCCACACAAAACACATGATTTGAACTCGTCACATGAATCAGTAACATCCCTGTTAATTTTCTCACGACTAAGCAAATCATCACTCAGTCAATACTCTTCTTTGTAGTATTGTGTGAAAATCAGTCTCACTTGACTCAATGTAAAAAATTGAGCTACTTGTCCATCGTGTTCTGTATAGTGGCAGATCATATGAGCTCTTTGGTTGATGCCGCACAGTCGCTGTTGAACTTTGTCTGCTCGCCTCTTTTGAATTGCCAACAGTCACTCGTGTCACTCAAATTGCCAAATCTCATTGAATGACTTTTGGCCACTTTAATGGTGTAAATTGCTGTCAGAGTGCAAGGCCCTTTATCCGTAGAAGGAGAGTTCACCCAAAATTAACATTCCATCATGATTTATTCTCTCTGAATATTCCAGCAGAAAATATTCCTATTTTTTTCAAAAAGTTTATAATGCCAAGCTCCAAAAACTTATAAAAAGCATAAAAGTATGATGTCCATATGGCTCTATTTCCAAAATAAGTGGGTTTCACTTTTTTTGATTGTACCTTTAACACATTCTGTTGACAATATACATGTCTACTAACTCTGATTAGAGTATTAGTAGAGTATTACTAGACTCGTCGGGTTAGGGTTAAAATAAGCTGACATACTTGCAAAGTTACTTATAGTCCAGCAGAATGTATGTTGGAAGAGCATCACAATAAAGAGTTAGCAGATATTAAGTAGACAGCAGTTCTAAGCAGTTCTACTAACACTCTAATGAGAGTTAATTTACATGTAGTTGCAAAGATACTTGTAGTCAACAGAATATTCAAAAGGGACCATAAAAATAAAGAGTTACCAATAAGTGTTCCTACATAAGTGTTCTGAAGCCATACAATGGTTAATTTTGTTAATCACTGGAAAAATGCCCTCTGCTGACACTCTCAAATCATATTTGCACTTATGTGTATTTCAAAAATGCCACCTTTAGGTGTGCCACACCAGGTTTGTGACCTGTCTCAATACTCACACTAGAGCTGCATGATTAATCAAAAAAAGGTTGTGATCTCAATTCAGACACTCAACGTGATTTTATTTTATTAAAGGGTTAGTTCACCCAAAAATGAAAATAACGTCATTTATTACTCACCCTCATGTCGTTCTACACCCATAAGACCTTTGTTCATCTTCGGAACTCAAATTAAGATATCTTTGATGAAATCCGATGGCTCTGTGAGACCTGCATAGACAGCAATGGCACTTCCTCTCTCAAGATCCATAAAGGTACTAAAAATATATTTAAATCAGTTCATGTGAGTACAGTGGTTCTACCTTATGATTTAAATATGTTTTTAGTACCTTTATGGATCTTGAGAGAGGAAGTACCATTGCTGTCTATGCAGGCTTCACTGAGCCATCGGATTTCATCAAAATATCTTAATTTGTGTTCCGAAGATGAACGAAGGTCTTACGGGTGTGGAACAACATGAGGGTGAGTAATAAATAACATTATTTTCATTTTTGGGTGAACTAACCCTTTAATGACAACTGTTTACCATACCGGAACATTCAAATCTAAGTTTTGTGCTGGTGCTCTGAGCCAGAGAGAGCAGTTTTAAACCACACAGTAGTTATTTCTGTTACAAATATTCAAATTATTACAGAATTTAGATAAAAGTCTAAAGTTAGGATATAAACACTGATGTCTATGATAGCAATCAAAATAGAGCAAACCACCTTTTGAAACTAACTTAGCGCTTCAAATAATGATTGTATCAATTACATCTTATGCCACTAGTTGGCGACAAATGACTGTTAAAAAAAATCCGTTTGTCATTGTCAAAAACACTGATTCATCCAGTAATGAAACAAGTATTTATTAATGAATCATTAAAATCATTCAAAAGCATTTTTTTTTTTTTTAAATAATTCATTCAAATTAATTAAACATTTTTCCAGCAATTAGAGTCCAGCAATTAATATTTTGTCAAAACCTCTAGTAAATTACATGTTATTTTGTTTAGTTTTATATTCAGAGTCATGGAAGAATCGTGATCTCTGTTTGAAACCAAAAAAAATTGTGATTCTCATTTTATCCAGAATTGTGCAGCTCCAACCCACACTTGCGGTTTTGGCCACTTGAGAGTACAAACACGCAACAGAAAGTAAGGGTGCAAGACTGATGAATGCCAGAGCTCAGTGCCCTTATTACACGGCTCTCTGAAATGCTTGATTCTGATTGGTCAGTCATGATAAGCAACGCTGTATAATAACCGCTCATCTGGGAATTTGTGATAAAAAAAACGTGCAGGATACACATTATCCTGCTTATTACACAGCAAGTTCTCACATAAATAAATAATTAGCGAAGTAACAAAATATTGATTTGAATTGAAATATTTTATTAGCTCATAAAACTTCCCAGTGTAAGTTAAATTAATTAGATACCTCATTTAATTTGGTGGCAAAATGTAAAATGTTGCACATTTTATTGGTGCAGAGATAAGTTTGTGTATGTTGTCACTTAACTAAATGCAGTTGCACCACAATTAAACTGTCTTCTTATTATATAGGGACTACTGAATGAATATGTTTATTTTATAGTTCAAAGTATTGAAAATCAAAATGTAAAAAAAATGTAAATAAAGCTCTGTACAAATTTTTACCACACTGTGTTGTAAGTGTGTCCCATCAGTTATCCAAAGGTTCTACACACAGTTGCAGTCCTCACGCCCACTTGAACACTTGGGCCAAGAAATACATCAGGAAGTCAAGTTGTAAAGTGCAAAGACTGTGAATGTGGGTAATGATGTCACTCACAGCAAACAGCATTGATTCTTATGCGTCACATGACCAACTGTGATGCGACAAGTTTGAAAAGTGTGAGGAGATTTTCAATAAATAACTTTCTCTGGTTTGTTTCTCACATCACACTATTGTGTGGCTAAAGAAGACTTGGAAAAAAGTCATATTTTATATATAAAGTGATATGTTTATGGCTCGCTCTTCTCATTGTTGAAACTTAACATATGTTAATGATGTAACTAAGTTGCTGAATATGATTGCTGCTAAAATAACTTATTTTGCTTATCTTGTTTAGTTGTTGCGTGATTGTTCTGTCATGAAAACATTCAGTTTTTGTGGGTCATCTGTGGTAGAGAAGGAAAAAGGTTAAAGTTGCATGCATGTCCCTGATCAGACTCTTGAATCACTATGTGATTCATTTCTCCTTAGGCAGGACCCTTGTGTTACTAAAATAACTATATGTCCCATCATGTCTGTCTTGACGTAAATGTTCTGTTTTGTTTTTTGTTTTTTTTGCCACTGCTGATGACCTATTTGGTCATAAACACAGATGAAATCATCCGCAGATGGAAGCTAAACCTTGTGCATCCATAGAGACAGCATTTCTTCTCCCGAAAAGATCCCGCAAATTTTTTCGTACATTTCGATCATTGCCTTTATACTCCCTCTCGCCTCTTCTGAAATTGTTCTTCTCTGTGATCATGTCAAGATGGTAGAATTAATCCAAACTCATTTAAAGGACACACACCACTTGTACTATTTTCTGCTCTTTTGGAAGCCTTAGTAAATATGACCAATAGATTTGAAGTTTTCCCATTACCCTCCGTTCACCTCAAATCATCGGTAAGCGCCTGTAGAGATGGCCAGACAGACAATCTAATAAAGCTGTAAATTCACGACGCTCCGGCGGCTCTTGGAATATTTCTGTCATTCCCTTCCTAATCATTTTACAGGTCATGTTCCATGGCTTATTGAGATGATTATTTTGCCACGCTTTAGTCTAACCCCTGTAACGCTTTTGAGCAGCGCAAGAATGGGACGATAAATTTCTCTGTAACAACCTGATTTAGAGCTGTCATAAAATTGATAAGTTTGCCCATGCTCATTCGGTGAGTTGTCACAAACAGCTCAGCTTTCATTTTTAGATATCGGGCTTTGTCAGTCTGTCATAGATTGAGGGTCCGGCAATGTCATACACTATTCCGAAAGCCTCTTCACTTCGCTGATGCACTTTATACACAGTCTTGAATAATAACAAGACTTATGAAGATGATTTGTGAATGTGAAGTGGTGACTTACATGAAAAAAAAAATACCATGTGCCCCAAAATGTATTTAAATATGAAGGAATAGTTTAAAAAAACAACAACTCTTACAATTCTGTTATGTATTCATCCTCATATTGTTCCAAAATTGATATGACTTTCTTTCTTCTGTGGAGCACAAAATGTGATTTTTTGACGAATATCCTATCCACCATATATTGAAAGTGAATGGGGACTAGTTCACCAAGCTCAAAAATGACAAAAAAAGAACCATAAAAACATAATAACTTTCAACTTTTACTTCAAGGTCACTGGTCTTTCCACAGCATGCTGACATGTTGATTTTAGACCAAGATAGTCAATGCCAGATAATTATACCAAATCACTTGACATGAGTATTTCCAGGAAATCTATTTTCAAATTTTTTCTCAGCAATTCCCACCACTCACCAGGATATAGAAACTACAGAGCACCAAAAGGGACATGGTGATGGGGGAAAAAAGAAAAAAGAAAAAAAGAAAAAAATCCAATGCTTTTGCATTTACAGTAGGCTAAATGCCATAACAAATGGTGTTTTCTATATTTCATCTATTGATAATTACGGTGGCCCAGAAGTGCACAACACAACAAAATTTAAAAAGCAAACATAAGTTCACAATACAACGGAATCAAGCCACAACACAACGGAAACAAGTCACAACACAACGGAAACAAGCCACAACACAACGAAATCGAGCCACAACTCAACGAAATAAAGCCACAACACAGCGAAATCGAGCCGCAACACAACGGAAATGCTCCCGAACACTAGGGGGCTCTCAGAGCTTGGTAAAGATAGTTTTCCTTGCCAATGTTCTATAGAGTCGGCAGTAATATCAATACCACAATTAGTTTTAACAGGATGTAACCACTGTATATCGACATGAAATATTAATTCAAAATCACCTATGTGCACAATAGCTTCATATTTATACCAGTGAATGATTTGATGCTCTACCATGGCACATGATGAAGGGAACGTCTGCCAATTCCACCAAGTGATTAAAACGTATAATTTGCATTCATTAAAATTACTTTTAACATTTAAAAACAGACATGTTCAAATTCCAAAGCTTGTAGTAGGTTTCTATTGGTAAGACTGACTTACAACAGGTGACATTTTGACAATACATACAGGGAGTTATAATTTCACCTGTAGTAAGTCAGTCTTACCAATAGGAATCTACTACAAGCTTTGGAACATGAAAAAACACTTTAAGTGAATTACAGTAAAAAAAAAAAAAAAAAAAAAATTGTGTACTGTACATAAAAGGAGGTATTGGCACAATTTCACCTGTAGTAAGTCAGTCTGGTCACTACTACAACCTTTGGAACAAAAAACAAAAAACCTTTTGGTGAATTACAGTGATTTTTTTTTTTTTTTTTTTTACTGAAAATAATTGTAGTACATGAAGGGAGGTATTGACAAAATGTCACCTGTAGTAAGTCAGTCTTACCAACTGGAACTAACAAGCTTTGGAATTTGAACATGTCCGTTTTTAAATGTTAAAAGTCATTTTAATGAATACAAATTATTTGTTTTAACCACTTGGTGGAATTGGCAGACGTTCCCTTTATCATGCACCATGGTAACGCGTCAAATCATTCACAGGTATAAATATGAAGGTATTGTGCACGTAGTTGATTTTGAATTAATATGTCGATATACAATGTTTACATACTTAAAACTAATCATGGTATTGATATCTTTGTAAGACTGTCGACTTTATAGAACAGTGGCAAAGAAATCTAACTTTACCAAGCTCTGAGAGCCCCCTAGTGGTCTGGAGCATTTCCGTTGTGTTGTGGCTCGATTTCGTTGTGTTGTGGCTTTATTTCGTTGTGTTGTGAACTTATGTTTGCTTTTTTAATTTCGTTGTGTTGTGCACTACTGGGCCACCGTACATAATAGCTGGATTAGCATTAATATTTCAGTTATTGGGTTATTCTGATACAAATGATCACAATGAAACATGCAATATCATACAATATCTAGCACATATTTGAACTGCAAATAGAAATGTACTATTTGTACAAAGCATGTTGAGGCTGAGTCTTTGCATGCGCTCTTATGAAACATTAAAATGAGGCATCATTTTAAGAACAAAGCCTGCTTTTATGTTCAATGTGGCTTTTCCTCCTTTTTACCCTGGAGATCAAAAAGCACTTTTTTGCATAAATTGTACATATATTCATAGTTCTCCCAGTTTTTTTTCAAAGGGAACCTCTTCACATTCTTGTGGCCAGTTTCAAATAAAGCCTCTGTTCAAAAACTTTCTGAGCTGCTAGCTTGGCTATGGCAGCATCCTAACCATCTTGGAACATCATAAGTGACCATTTTGGAACACCCTATAGGCAGTCACACGAATTGCCCTCTGTGCTATAGAGACCCTACTTGGAATTGATTTCAGCTGATTTTTGCATGTTGCTAAGCTACTTGAAATGCAATACAATATTGAATACCACAAAGAATGCACACACGTTATTTTATTGACAGTTTTAAATGTGTATTACATTAATACATCAATAAAATTTCTCCTGACTCCTCAGCAATCTTGAATTTATTTTTGCAATTAGCTAATTGCCAGTCAAAATTTTTGCATGACCACTGTGTGAAAACAACATAATAGTTCTTTATATCTGGCATCTGAATGTATCCTGTGTGCGACACTTCCAATATGAGAAAATCATGTGTATGTAACCCTTCCTTGCAGAAATGACCTGTGCATATTTCCCATGGGATATGAAGAGGATCAGGAACGCTGGTATAACTTGAGCTGTGGCAATCACTACTAAGAAGATCACCTACAAGAGGATATTTGTGCTAAATTATTGCTTTCTGCGAGCTGAAGTTATCAAAACCACTTTGTTTTCTCTAATATTAGCATTTCACCATATGTCTCAGTTGAAAGGTGTTGCATACAGTGTTGGAACAAATGATGGATAGGAATGCGTAAGATCTGGTTTGATCTGGTGTGGAAAGCAGGGTTGTTCAATTAATTCAGAATTGAACTAAGGGTTACACTTTATTTTACAGTGCCGTAGTTACATTGTAATTACTCAAATAAGTACTGAGTACTATTAACATGTATAGAGTTACAGTTATGGTTAGGGTTTGGTTTAGGATTAGTTACTTGTAATTATGCATATTTACTGTTATTACTATAGTAAGTACATGTAGTAATGTGTAACTACGGCACTGTAAAATAAAGTTTTACCGAACTAAGAATGCAGTTCACTTATTGTATTTGATTTGATCTGACAAACAGAATGCAGACTTGTAATTTGAATTTCAATTTAAAGTAGAATTAAAATGGAAACAATTTCAGTATAGTTTTTAATAATACATTTAATTTGTAAGAAATACTCATATTATACACACTATTATGCACCATATGGGTGACAAAGAAACCCTTGGTCTTTTTCCACATAACTGCAGTAGTTATAGGAAATTAGGAAAGAATGAAGGAATGGATTTAATTAGGAAAAAGAACCATGGCAGATGGTCTTATAATGCAATTTATTCTCTTAATTTAATCTCTTAATTTTGACTGAATTTTCAAAATAAATTACATCTGAAACTCATAAAAGTCCTATTATGAGATTATTCACAAAAACTTGTTCTCATAAGAAGGGCTTTTGTTGATGTTGTTCTTTACGTATGTGGTACTAATATACCATCATAGTGATTCACCATCCCTTTTAAAATAAATGGATTTTCAGCATAAACTCTAGTGTGTAGGCACCCTAAGACTTATGCCTGGACACTAGCTAACCCTTGCTGATACTTTGATGTGCCAAAACTTCTTCCATTCCCACGCAACTATTTGGAGTCAAAATATCAAACATAGAGAGATGGTTTGATCCTGAAAAGGCAAATAAGGAGCAGTTGTTTGACATGCCCCCACTCCCTTTAAATTCATTTGATTCCTCTGATTTCATTTCAATATTTAATTGGCGATCTCGTCCATTATTCATGCGGAGGCGGACATACTGTAGAGGAAAGGGCACAGATGCTCGGCCCTGGAGGAGGGGGTTACTGTGAAATAGAGTGTGTTGGAACATCTAGTTTAGCAAATGTCCAAGAGGATTGCTAATATTTTGATACATGAAGTCTAAAGCCAGATGGTTGTTTTACTTGAGTTATGAGGTGACTGTGGGATGTTCTCAGCAGTGTTGTGAGTATTTTACTTTTTTCTTTTTGAAAGTGACGAGTATAACACTTTATAATTTATTTATTTTTTTTTTAATTCACACCATAATAAAAACAAAAAAAACTGATTTTGGACAGACTTCTGAGGAAGCATAATAATTTAAAACAAAACAGAGCGAGTTTTGATGATAACGGAGCGAATATTTAATTACTATAATAGTAATTTCTCACTAGAAATAACATCAAAAGTGGAAAAGTTGGTCAAAAATGTACATGTACACACAAACTGACCACCAACCGCAACTTTCAGAAGCCATATTTATTTTTTAGCTCAACTGTCACTGAATGGAACGCACAGGATTGTGGGATAACATAGTCAGAAGGACACATCTATGCTGCCTTCGAAAATTGATCAGATGAAGGTATCTCAGGAGACAGGAAGTGAAGCTAACATTGGATTCGGACGTGCATTGATGCCTATCTTGGAATGCATCCTCCGAAGACAGCATTTTTTGGATGCATCCCCTGTGTTTCATATGCTTATGTTCATCTCCATAGTTACTTATTAGTTCATCATGTGTCTTATTTAGCTTATTATTACCCTATTATTATTTATTCCCTTCTGTTTGTGTTTTATACGTTTGGATGTTCGTATTACTCACCCTCATGCCGTTCTACACCCGTAAGACCTTCGCTCATCTTCAGAATGCAAATTAAGATATTTTTGTTGAAATCCGATGGCTCAGTGAGGCCTGCATAGCCAGCAATAACATTTCCTCTCTCAAGATCCATTAATGTGCTAAAAACATATTTAAATTAGTTCATGTGAGTACAGTGGTTCAATATTAATATTATAAAGTGACGAGAATATTTTTGGTGCGCCAAAAAAAACAGAATAATGACTTATATAGTGATGGCCGATTTCAAAACACTTCTTCATGAAGCTTCGGAGCGTTATGAATCTTTTGTGTCGAATCAGCGGTTCGGAGCACCAAAGTCATGTGATTTCAGCAGTTTGACACGTGATCCGAATCATGATTCGACACAAAAGATTCATAACGCTCCGAAGCTTAATAAAGCAGTGTTTTGAAATTGGCCATCACTATATAAGTCATTATTTTGTTTTTTTGGTGCACCAAAAGTATTCTCGTCGCTTTATAATATTAATATTGAACCACTGTACTCACATGAACTGTTTTAAATATGTTTTTAGTACATTAAGGGATCTTGAGAGAGGAGGGAGAGTAATTAATGACAGAATTTTCATTTTTGGGTGAACTAACCCTTTAATAATTACAAGATGTGGCAATTAATTAACCTAATTAATCGCAAATTAATCGCACATCAAATTTGGCTAAGAAATTACTCCCAAAAGATCATTTAAAGGGGTGGTTCAATGCGATTTCACTTTTTTAACTTTAGTTAGTGTGTAATGTTGCTGCTTGAGCATAAACAGTGTCTGCA
Organism: Ctenopharyngodon idella; assembly: GCF_019924925.1. Lineage (NCBI taxonomy): Eukaryota > Metazoa > Chordata > Actinopteri > Cypriniformes > Xenocyprididae > Ctenopharyngodon > Ctenopharyngodon idella. Next base: position 29,414,404 of record NC_067223.1, read on the forward strand.
AAGTTACAGCGCTGAAAGTTTAATGCAAACGGAGATATTGTCTTTTAAAGTTATGGCAGTTTAATGCCTACAAAAACGACCGGTTTGGACTACAACGAGCTTCTTCCCGGGTTGGTGACATCATAAACCCTGCAAAACACACCCCCGGGAACACGCAACAAAGTGGGCGAGGCCAGCATAATGGAAGCGGAAGAGTTGTGTACACCGGACGCGAGCGATGCGACGCGTCAAAAGCTTTTACTGACAGATGGAGCAGTTCCCACTTTAAAAGCAGAAGCTGCTGTTTATTGGCTTCAAACTGTAAGTACGTTTTATTGTTTGTACATGTCTTTTAAACGTATAGTTCTGTTGCTATTTTTGGTTGCATCAAGGACGTAAACAAAGACCAACGCGTTTTTGCTTCGCTAGCCAGTTCAAACTAAATTCAAATCCATACTTCTCCAAAACGCCAACAACGTCTATGTTCATAGACAAACAGTTGTTCATGCTATAAATTAAACGCTACCTTTACAAAAATACTACTACTCAGTCATGTATTCAGCTACAGTAAAGCTTTAATCAGGATAAAACTGTATATTAAAAGCTAACAAACAGCAGTGACAGCATATCTAAACACTTTGACACAAATACAAAATGAAATACCATTCATAAACGTCCTTTAAAAGCCGCGATTGCAGAGGTTCTGCCTGACCCTCTTCATCTGGGTCTGATTCGGGCTCAATTTGATACATCAATATAGACGCCATTATTTACATTTCCACCTAAGCGTGTAACAACGAATGGTAAGGGGATTTCGGAGGGAGTGGTATCATAGAAGCAGGAAGTCAAACGAGCCGTTCATATGACAAATATGAACGGGTGAGTAAATGATGTTTTGTTTTCAAAAAAAAAAAAAACAAAGCATTAAGACATGTTAAACTGTGCCCCAAAAACACAATCAAGCCTAGAAAAAAACCACTGAGCCACCCCTTTAAAGTCATTATTGTGTAGGCTAAAGCATCAAATAGACATTACAAAAAGTAACTTCAGCAAGAAATATTTTATTTGATTTAACAGAATTTATTACACATAATCTTTGGACCATGAGGGAAAGTGTAAATGATGACTGAATTTTCATTTTTGGGTGAACTATACCTTTAATGTTTTTTTGTTTGTTTGTTTGTTTGTTTTTTTGTGTTTTTGAGTTACCATGGAAATATGAAATTTTTTTTTAATGAAATATACTAAATAAGAAACTTAAACTGCCAGTAGGTGGCGGCAGATGTCTTAATGATTAAGTCATTGAGTCATTCGTTCATTCATTCATTCACCGCTTCAAGTCCAACAAGCCTAATGGTTCACCCTATTCGTTCAAATCGCTTTATCTTTTCGTTGGCAAAACTGAGCAAAACAGTGTCTAAAATAACACAATATTAACTTCTTATTTATTGAACTGTTGTATGAAATCAGTTTCACATTTGCACTCGTGCTATTCCAGACAGAAAAAAAACAGCACTTGTGTGATATTGCACTCGTTGCTCGTGTGATATATTTTAACTAGCTATATCATATGATGTAAATATGAGAAAAAAACTCAAACAGGGGCATTTTTTTTGCCCCATATCTTTAATTTTAGAGTCATTTAAACTACATTCTATAGGCTTCATCACGCAGTAAGTTGTTGCCCTGCATCGTCTTCAATCAACTGTATGAAATGTCAGATGACCTACGTAGGTCTGGGACGGGTGCGTTAAATGCGTTAATAATATTAACACGTTATTTTTCAGCGTAATTACAGACGTAATTATTAATATTAAATATATTAATATTAATTCATATAACTGGATAAAGATATTGTCAGGGTGGTTGCAATCAAGACAAAGAGATGAGCAGGATCTATTTGCAGCAGTTAGATTTTATTAACAAAGACTCAAAACAAAAACACTCTACTTGAAAACAGAAACAGAACAACCATATTTACCTGATGAGAACAGACAATCAACTGAAACACTAGTTTACATATAAACAAACCAATTTAAGAAATGAACAACAGGTGCGCATGATAATGAAATTAATGAGAAACCATAGAAACAAACACAAACCCAGGAAACAGAACTAGAACATGTGCAAAACCAATACAAAATGAACACAGGAAAGATACATGTGACAAAAGCAAGTTAACAATAACAATCCTGATTTCCTTAAGTTTTATATTCATTAAATTAAAACCAAATAAGTTATGTTGATTTACAATTAAATATCAGTTTTTGAAAGAGGGTTAACACTAAAACAGTCAGTGAAAAAAATAGTGCATACTGTATGCTTCAGAGCCTCTGTCAATTCCTGATGCTATTCCTTGCTGTCTCTGCCATTATTTTACTGTCTCTCTTTAAAATCTTAAAAGCCTATAAATAAATTAGCACTGACAATAACAGTGAAAGACCATTGTAGTCATAGCTCCATTACAGCTATTAATTATACAACTATAACTATTGTCACAGGACTATTACAATTACAGTAGACCACAGCTTTATTACTTCATTTATATCCCTGTTCTATTGTTCTACTACAATTATGATGTCCGTGTTCATGAGAAATAGAATAGAACAAAACTTTATTACAGGTATTGTGCTGTCATATAGCTCTATTACTATGACATCTATTGTTTGTCACAATTTTAAACATTTCTAAATAGCCTGACTTCAAGTACCTTCCACTGAGAACAGAAATGCCCATCTTTCTGATAAGTTGCATAGTTTAATAACTTTTGTAGGTCAAAACATCTGACATAAAAACTGCAGGCATATGTTTTTTTAAGTAACTATTCTTAGTAACCATGATAATATTATAATCATACTTCAAACCATGCATGACCAGCATTTGCTGTGTCACTTCCTGACAGCAAAAGGGAAAACAGATGAGTCAATGTTTTTCTGAATGGAGAGCAGCTGTTCCACAATACATTGAGGCCAATGAAGAGAGACACTAATAACCCAGAGAGAGACATTTACTGTATATAATCTGTTTGTATTTATTGATGCCTGGAGAGCTCTTGAACACATCTGCAGAAACCAAACACAAAGGCTGGAGTGACAACACAATGAAATCCTCACTTTGAGCATTACACAGAATGTTGAGCTCTCAGTGCAAGAAAGTGCAGAGAAAAAAAGCATTACCTAGAAAGGCATATTAAATCAATAGTTCACCCAGAAATGAAAATTCTGTCATTGTTTGCTCATAAATCTTCACACACTTCTTTACCATTCAACAACAATTCATAGTAACCAGTGTTGCCAACTGCTTTCAATTGAAAGTAGCTAAAACTGGTAGCTAAATGTCACTAGATGACATCATAGTGGCAAATTTATTGATCTATATAAATATGAATATAGATCAGTGGGCAAAATAAGAATCTAGATAAGATTTGAAAGGGGCGTCACTAAATCTAGTGACAAAAACACTAAATTGGCAACACTGATAGTAACCATTTCTGTCCAGTTGCAAAAATGACTAAACTATTTCCAATATTTTCTATGTCTTCCAAGTCATATGACAGTCTTCCAAGTCACAGAATGGCTTTATGTGAGGAGCAATGGCCCTGTCCCAAATGACACCTTAAACACTTACGGTCTTCCTACGAGTTTGCACTTTTGCAAAGTAATGCTGTGAAGTCATATTTTATTGTTAAAGGGATAGTTCACCCAAAAATGAAAATTCTGTCATCATTTACTCACCCTTAACTTGTTCCAAACCTGTATACAGTGGGTACGGAAAGTATTCAGACCCCCTTAAATTTTTCACTCTTTGTTATATTGCAGCCATTTGCTAAAATCATTTAAGTTCATTTTTTTCCTCATTAATGTACACACAGCACCCCAATATTGACAGAAAAACACAGAATTGTTGACATTTTTGCAGATTTATTAAAAAAGAAAAACTGAAATATCACATGGTCCTAAGTATTCAGACCCCTTGTTCAGTATTTAGTAGAAGCACCCTTTTGATCTAATACAGCCATGAGTCTTTTTGGGAAAGATGCAACAAGTTTTTCACACCTGGATTTGGGGATCCTCTGCCATTCCTCCTTGCAGATCCTCTCCAGTTCTGTCAGGTTGGATGGTAAACGTTGGTGGACAGCCATTTTTAGGTCTCTCCAGAGATGCTCAATTGGGTTTAAGTCAGGGCTCTGGCTGGGCCATTCAAGAACAGTCACGGAGTTGTTGTGAAGCCACTCCTTCGTTATTTTAGCTGTGTGCTTAGGGTCATTGTCTTGTTGGAAGGTAAACCTTCGGCCCAGTCTGAGGTCCTGAGCACTCTGGAGAAGGTTTTCGTCCAGGATATCCCTGTACTTGGCCGCATTCATCTTTCCCTCGATTGCAACCAGTCGTCCTGTCCCTGCAGCTGAAAAACACCCCCACAGCATGATGCTGCCACCACCATGCTTCACTGTTGGGACTGTATTGGACAGATGATGAGCAGTGCCTGGTTTTCTCCACACATACCGCTTAGAATTAAGGCCAAAAAGTTCTATCTTGGTCTCATCAGACCAGAGAATCTTATTTCTCACCATCTTGGAGTCCTCCATGCGGGCTGTCATGTGTCTTGCACTGAGGAGAGGCTTCCGTCGTGCCACTCTGCCATAAAGCCCCGACTGGTGGAGGGCTGCAGTGATGGTTGACTTTCTACAACTTTCTCCCATCTCCCGACTGCATCTCTGGAGCTCAGCCACAGTGATCTTTGGGTTCTTCTTTACCTCTCTCACCAAGGCTCTTCTCCCCCGATAGCTCAGTTTGGCCTGGACGGCCAGCTCTAGGAAGGGTTCTGGTCGTCCCAAATGTCTTCCATTTAAGGATTATGGAGGCCACTGTGCTCTTAGGAATCTTAAGTGCAGCAGAAATTTTTTTGTAACCTTGGCCAGATCTGTGCCTTGCTGCAATTCTGTCTCTGAGCTCTTCAGGCAGTTCCTTTGACCTCATGATTCTCATTTGCTCTGACATGCACTGTGAGCTGTAAGGTCTTATATAGACAGGTGTGTGGCTTTCCTAATCAAGTCCAATCAGTATAATCAAACACAGCTGGACTCAAATGAAGGTGTAGAACCATTTCAAGGATGATCAGAAGAAATGGACAGCACCTGAGTTACATATATGAGTGTCACAGCAAAGGGTCTGAATACTTAGGACCATGTGATATTTCAGTTTTTCTTTTTTAATAAATCTGCAAAAATGTCAACAATTCTGTGTTTTTCTGTCAATATGGGGTGCTGTGTGTACATTAATGAGGAAAAAAAATGAACTTAAATGATTTTAGCAAATGGCTGCAATATAATAAAGAGTGAAAAATTTAAGGGGGTCTGAATACTTTCCGTACCCACTGTAAATTTCTTTGTTCTGTAGAACACAAAGGAATATATTTGGAAGAATGTTTGTAACCAAGCAGATTTTTTTCCTACTATGGCAGTAGATGGGGGGCGAGATCTGCTTTGTGTATAGCAGATCAAAGAAATTCATACAGGTTTGGAACAACTTGAGGGTGAGTAAATGATGACAAAATTTTCATTTTTGGTTGAACTGTCCCTTTAATATTCCCTTCCAGTAAGCTGTTGAACCATTGAGTCAGTGGGCCCTATCATACACCTGGCGCAATGCGGCGCCAGGCCCGACACTAGTGTTTTTTGCTAGTTTCAGCCCGACGCAGTTATCATTTTCACATTCGCGCCACTTTGTTTAAATAGCAAATGCCATTGCGCCCATATGTGCGCCCATGGCCTTGCTGGTATGAAAACGAGGTGTGTTCAGGCGCATTGTTGGCATGTTACTATTTTGAGGCAACTGAAATAGACTGTGCCATTGACCAACTGAAACCTGGTCTAAAGTCAAATATTTTTTTTTGTTATTTAAAGAACGCGTTAGTAATATGCGCTTATAGGCGGGAGTACAACACGCATACACTCTGCTTATTACACACATACAGGGATGCGCAGCACACAAACATGCCAAATATTAAAAATAAAAGGATTACATTGTAAAAGATTATTATTGTGTACATAAAGATAAAAATGCTTTGGTGGAATCCGGCTTTTCTCGTAGATCCGTTTCCTCACTAGAGAAACGTTCAGTTTTTCCGCTTGCAAATTCCACCATGTAAATAGCGAATCCGCCATGGCGCGAGCGCAACTGGCTTTTAAAGGGAATGGGAGATGAGACTCTGATTGGTTTATTGCACGTTACACCCAAAACACACGCATTACTCATTAAGAGAATAGGGACAACCCTTTTAGACCATGTGCCGGGCGCGCCGACCATTTTTCCCATCCTTAAACTAGCAAAAGTGGATTCGAACACGCCCTAAGCGCACTTACGCCATGCGCTTTAGACCATGCACTTAAAATCAGTGAAATTGTCAGTGATCGTTAAAATAGGGCCCAGTGAGTTGAAATTTAGAATCGGATCAGTCTGATTTGTGAGTAAATCTTTCAGTCCAATTTATCAACCAGTGAACTGGTTCACTGAAGATAACTAAATGAAATAAATTATTTGTTTAAATGTTTGTTTATCGTAACATTTTACTAAGTTTACTGGGTTTATGCTATGAGGGTAAATAAAAAAATGACAGAACCTTCATTTTATTCCTTTGAGGCTAATATAACTCACAAATAACAAAAAAATATTTCTTTCGTCCACTGACCCACAATCATTTACAGTGGAAGGTTAAAACACAGGCCTGCAGACATGTGTGAGAAAGATTTTCCATGACAGAGCATTGTTTGTAATTAAAGAATAGAGTTTGAAACTGGTGACCTGTTGCTCTGCTGTGCACTGGATCTAAGATATTTCGCCAAGAGTCCCTAAAGCACCAAGTCACAGGGATCCCAGAGACAGCAGTATTGGGCCGCAGAAGTAATTCTCCTTTTTGACAAATATGACAGGCGACAGAGAGCTGACATTGCACACTATTGTTGAGAACCGTCATCCGTGAAGCACTGCTTGAAGGCAGAACTCCTAGCACATTGAGAGCTTTAATTCAATCATGCACACAGAATAATGTAATGTGCTGACAGAGTTTGTAAAAGTTTATTTAATTCACTTTGATGATCCCTAAGGATGAAAATGATTTGATATTTTCATTATTTAGCATACTTGTAATAAGTGAAATGTTATTATGTTAAGCCTTAATATTTATAGGGTGCAAAGTTATGTTCGTAAGTAGGTAAAGCATGCTTCACTCATCAGAGTTTGCAAATGTATGCAAAGCAAAATCGTAAGCACCAGCAGGTTACTGCTATGTAATAGAGTAGTTCTATTGACAAAATAAACTGATTACTGGCTTACTGCATTGTTTTTATTTATTTATTTTTGTATTAAATGGCCATAAATTATAAAATGGATATCAGAAGTTGATAACTGAGGAAACTTAATGTAATGTAATACACATAAAGAATTATATTTAGGCTACATCCAAATATTGAATGGAGCCCAAGACCCAAACCGTAGCTTATGCTTAAATCATCTAGATTTAGTCAGAATTTACTGATTAGAAAATGCAATTTTCATGCTATAAATCTCTTTTTTATCATAGAGTAGGGTCAGTAATAATCCATTATTTTGTTTCTAGTGTAACGTGTAAAGTACAGTCTTACCGTATCAAGCGAGAGTAAAGGTGTGTGTCCACTTGCGCAGAGCGAGCGGAGCAGAGCGAGCGTTTTCAGTTCATTCCTATGGAAATTGAGCTTCATGCTCATTCGGTGCATTGTGCGATTGACAACAGATCGGTGAAAGCGTTAAAAGCAGCCGAGAGCATCAAAAGCATGTGCATGATTTATAAATCGAGGGAACGAAATAGTAAATTGTGCACATGATTTAGTAAATCAAGGGAATGAATTAGTAAATTGTGTGCACGATTTAGCCTACTATTTAAAAATGAATGCAAATACACAGGGTTTCAATAGAATCAAGCGTGTGTGAAACCAGACCAATCCTGCGGGGGGTGCTGTGCACTTTCATCTCAATAACAAAATAAACATGCGACAAAACTTACAGCGCTGAGAAAACAGTAGTTAAGAAAGCATCTGATCATAGCGATGTGGATGTTTGCACAAGCTCTGCAATTTGGCACTCCAGTAAAGTCATCATGTTTATTTATATCTGCCACTTTTATAGAATAGATTATTTAAAATCAAGCAGATTTACAGTATTAAACAAGAAAAATTTCTATTAGAGTTACAAATTAATTTTCTCTCCAGTGTGTTCATGCTTTTACTCGCAAATGTCTGACCTATCAAAGAAGGTGGAGAAGGCCACGGACCAGTGGTAGTTTGAAGGTGTTTACAATTGTTTTGATCCAATATTATAACTCAGGCGCTTAACTCTATAGATAGTTCAGTGCGTTTGGGGTTGTTTTTAAAAAATGAACTTTACCCAACTGACTAGGACATTCATGTCTTAAGCAGTGATGAGAGTTAAGTGACTTCAGGTGGTCAGTGAGCTTGGTATTATTTCAGCATATTCCTCTCTTAGAGATCCACAATGTGCTCTAGACATGGCAGGCACAGCCGTAAAATGCTCCCACATCCTCCTTTGATCTTCCATCATTGTCTGGCCCTGCCAAATAAACTCTGGCTTTGACTCAAAATCATAGATTAATCATTTAAAAGAAGTCTGAATGTTTTACTGTGCACAAAACCTTGCAGGAAAAGGAATATGATTAGTTACATATCTATGAATCAGATATTATACTCTTCTGTCAAAACAGGAAAAAGTGCTTCTGGGAAAGAAAGCTAAAAATATGAAAAAAAAAAAAAAAAAAAAAAAAAAATTCAACGGCATTGCATTGCCACACATCTTGCACTCTTGGAAGCAGGAAAAAGGCAATTTCCTCATAACTGGTAGATCAAAACCCTTCACACTGATATTGCTTTGGTCAACAGCTCCACTTTTGATTAGCACAAAGCATCTTTTTCCATCTTCTACTCTTTACACAGGTGACAACTTTTAAAAGATGCAGAAAAAACAAGGTATTACATAAAGCTATTATATAAAGGTGGCCATGGAAGAGTGTTTCCCCCCATTTTTCCTGGATTCATCATTACATTGGAGGTGATACAGGGTTATTACTAAAGCAAAAATGGTGAGATAACAAATTCTGAGAAGATAAAAAGGATTGATTACGCTCCAGGGAGGCCCATGCATGAATGGCGCCATGTGACCCAATCTCCGGTTGCTCCCTTCACTCCTTCTCCTGCCAACAGCTCCACCCTCCTTCCTCCCACATAATAAATCCCTTCTACTGATTGACCCCTCAATCATTCCCCATTCATACCTTAAAATAACAAAGAGTGCTGGCAGGAGGAGATGGAAACATGGTGTCCGCCCACAGAGGTAGTTAATTGTTTAAAAGATTATTATCTAATTAATGTACGGGGGTGACATGGAGTTCAAATGATTTATGTAAGGTTCACCTATTCTTGATTAAACGAGGGGTATACAGCTGTGGAATGCAGTACTAGATTACTGAATGTACACTTGTAGTGTACTTTAGATTTTAAAAGTATATTTTTTTATAAAAACTGTATAATATCATATATTACAGGAATAAAAGGCAACTTAAGTAAGTACTTAAAGAGTGCACTTTCATGTTTTTTAACATGTAAATACACTTTTAAAAAGTGCATTTTGTAATGATATCAAATTAAAAGTTTTAATTTATGTCTGTAGTAAGTACTTTTTTTTTTTTTTTTTTTTTTTTTTTTTACAATTAATTATGTCAGAAGTTATGTCAGAAAGACATTATTTTGCATTTATATTTAAACCAAAATGCCTTTACTCTTGGAAGTCCAGGTAGATATCACAGCAGATATTACTGGATTATTCATCAGATTGACATGTTAAAAGAATTGGAAGGTGAAAATATCAAGTTGAGTGCATTGCTGTGTGAAGTACGGTATTGTGGGACGCACTATGCACAGAATACATATTGTAGAAATTGTAAGAATAGCACGATAGTATTTTAAGAAAAGCGCAGTGCAGGAAAACAGATGTTGTTGATCTCTGTATTTCTGCAATGTGCACATAAAGCTTATTTAGACACTCTTTTCCTCAATGATGCAGTGCCAACACACACTCTTTGCTGAGAGACGCCAAATGCGTCCCCTTTGCAACAGACAACTGTAATTCATGGGCATAATTAGAGCGATTGGAACAATGTTGGGCTGCGTCCAGGAGAGACAGATATGGGTCAAAGCAGTTAGCCAGTCATCTGAGAGATAACAGGAGGAAGGGTAGAGGCTGCTGACAGGTTCAATCCCAGAAGAGCCTTGTGATTGACAGCAGCATTGCTTCCAAAACACTCCCTCAGCATCTGGCCAGCTGATTGGTGGGTCACATGCCTGTAGAGAGGTTCTGGCTAGAGCTCACCACCACACATGCTGTTCACAGTGACTGATCTAAGCACTGGGAATATGACAGAAACGTTTTTAGCCATCCTGTTTATTTATCCACAGTACATGTTAGGCAGTGTTTAAGGAGCTGTTGCAGTGACAGGTACAGGGGTAATGTAATGGATCCAGAGAGAATTAAAGGAAGTTGCAAGAAGTCACAACTGCATCCAGGAAAGAAGCCCAGAAATCAAGAACCTAAACTTTATGAATATGAGCTACAAATGGTGACCGAACAATGTAATAAAGTTAATTTACACTGTAATGTTAGAAATACAAATGTGTTAACAACTACTGTGAAAGGATTAGTTCTATTCTAAAATTATTTTATTATTTACTCACCCTTGCGACGTTCCAAAACTGTATGTCTTCCTTTCTTCTGTGGAATACAAAAGAACATTGTCCAAGTTGCTCAAAGCAAATGGATAGTGATTCATACTGTCAAGCTCCATAAAGCGGGGAAAAAAAACATAAAAGAACCATTTAATGATTTAATAACACTACACTGCATGAAGTGAGTTCTTATTGTAGTTTGATGTGAAAAACATCTACGAAAAATTGTCCGTTAAGGGCTATTCACATAGAATGCATTTTTGCATTGGAAACGCATTTGCTGAAGCAACCATGCCATTTTAGCTTTCTTATACAACTCTTTGAACTTTGTGGGCAATGATGCGCAATGTTGTACCAGGTGAGCTTCCAAGCAGATTTACTTTGTTAGAAAAGCCATACATATGGAGCTGGTTATGTGATGCAAATATGAAAACGTATTCGTTTACAAATCATGTACTTTGGTAAAAATGTTTTGAGGTCATATTATGCAAAGAATCATGTGAAAATTATGCTGCCTTCACGTGCTTTCGAAATTATCATAAATACGAATTTCCTAGGTAAAAAATGCACATGAACGCCCTCCCGTTTTGAAACTTAAATGCAATGAGCTCGTAATCACGACTTCAGAAGTGGGAATTATCAAATTTCTGATAGCAGGTGAAGGCAGTCTTGGTCTTTTATTTATTTACTTTTTTTCTGTGGAACACTAAATGACAATTTCTGAAAAATATTTATGCAACTCTTTTCCATAAGGCAACAATTCATGTGGACAACATCCATCAAGCTCCAAAAAGGACAAAAACACCATAAAGCACCATACAAGTATGTTGGTTTTTACAAAGTTCTGTCATGAAACTCTAGATGGCACAGGCTAAAAGGTCCTTAACTCAACCTGCTTGCAATCACACCATTCTCTATAGGGCACAGCTGATTGGTTCCTGCTGTATCAGTAGCCAATGAGCTTGCATGCTCAACCTTCAAATACTTTGGTAGCATTTGCCTTAGCAATACAGCACGCTTTCAGAAACCCTCCACCTCCCCCAGCTCCACTTGTATAGATCTGCTACGGGTAATTCATGTATGTATGTACAGCAGCAACATGTCTTACTTGCTCACAGCAGCGTGTTGTGTATGTATTGTCAATAGAAAGTCCTGTACTTGCTCTGCAGCAGCAATAACCAACAGCAGCAGAAGCAGCATAGCAGATCTATTCCACCAAAACCAAATATATCAACATTGTCATACACATTACCATGCCAAACACTCTGAGAGTTGTCATGACAGAACTTTCATTTATGTGTGAAGAGTCTTCAAAATCCCCTATTTGTGTTGCACATAAAAAAATAACCTCATACGGTTTGGAATAATGTACAAAGATTAGTAAATTATTTTTGCTGTGCTATTCCTTTAAGCACTCCGGGTTAATTTTGCATGGAACACTTGCTTTCTTTTCATTTTAATTACCTCTGCTCTTAAAGGAGCACATTGTTAATTTAGCTCATGGATACTGCTGCTGGTCTTCCAGGCTTTTGGGGGAGTAGATGTGTCCCAGGTAACAGCAGTGGCAGCATGTAATTTGCAGCAACCCATCCTGTCACAGGGACTCTACAGTGCAGTGATTGTCAAGGCAGATACAGCGTATTTCTAACCCCTAAAAGGCAATTACTGCAGCGCACACTTCGGGAGGTGATAGAACAGAGAGAAGTGGTTATAGGACACAATGAAGGTGCTGATGAGAGGCCTAATTAGAGCGCACATGTTCTCTGACGTGGCCTGAGAAGATCAGCTTGGCGTATGACAGTACGGACGCTTAATGCATGTAAGCTGCCTTTTTCCAAGCCCCCAGCAAGCCTTGAGCTAGAGCAGCAGCCATTATGGACAATTACAGAGTATAGCTGCCAATTCCACAATGCACAAGTGGTCAAATTTGTCCAGAGATTACAGGCCTCAGCTAGAAGGTTTGTTCAGGATGAGATGGTGATGGTGTCTAAATTGACTGTTGTGGCTACAAGACCTTAAAGTTCCATAAATAAATATGTTTAGAAAATTATAGAAATTTGCCCGACTTATAGTATGAAGAAAAATTGCCTAACATGGCTCATCGAAGACCTTCTCACACTGACTCTCAGGAGCCGTTTGCACGACACAGTGTTCAACTAAAAACTGAAAACTTTTTATGCGTTTTGGCCATTCATTTACATGACAACATCATTTTGGGGGCATAGATGGGGGCATAGATGACATCTGACAAATATCAGCCAACCCTTTATTTTGATGTTCCCCCAACAGACATTCAACTCACTGTAAGTCACTTATTTATATGTCAATGTATTGTACTACAAGTATCCCAGACAGCAACATAATGTGGCCCAGATCCGGCCCACATCTGGTACATGTGGATTACACGCGGACCAGATGTGGGCAGGATCTGGGCCTGACACTATGTTGCTGTCAGGGATATATCAATGTATTCTACTAACCCTAACCCCTTATTCTACAAACCCTACCCCTAACAGGCTAGTAATACTCAGCTAATACTCTAATGAGAGTTAGTTGACATGTAGGTGCAACATTACATATGGCAAACACTTTAGAAATACAAAGACGGTGCAATCATATTACTTATGGATGGGAGAAACTGCGATGTGGATTAAGTCCTACCTTCTAAATAAAATAACCAATCACCGATTGTTAAAGTCATCACGTCACTGCAGCTGCCGTTTGAAGCTCTGGCTGTTATAGAAACAGTCAGTGGTCTGAGAAACTTATGACTGGTCTAGCCTGAGAAGAGTACGCTTTTTTTAATGCTATGGGAGCATAAGAAACTAAATTCATGAGACAGTTGTCAGATTTCATTGGTGATTTCAAATATGAAATTTAATAATAAGCTCGGTGAACAGCTTGAGAATTTGTTGAAGATGTTTCCCCATTCAAAGAGATGGGAAGTGTACTGAAATAGCTGCCTGAGATGCATTTCAAAGATGGCCGCCGAGTGAAATGACTTGCCTTAAAGGGACGTTGCTTATAGTCAACAAAATGTCTAAAGGGGCCATCGAAATTAAGTGCAAACTAATTGCATTTAATTTCGATTCCAATTTTGACTTCCTTGAAATCGTCATTCAAATCTGAATTACAATTCTGCATCCTTATGGCTGCCTAAATTGAAACTCAGGAACAAAATTCTAAATTTAATTCTAAGTTTAATTCTTAGTAGTACTCAACCTTCCTCTTGAGGATGTCTCAAAAATTCATAAACTTGTCATGGGTGGTGGTGTAGCTAACTCCAATAAGAGCAAGAACGAGATGCATGATGCATTATGCACTATTTACACAAGGCTTTAATGAACACAAAGAGCCATAGCACACTACAAAACTAAAATAACATTAATGCAAGACACTGAAGAATCTGAGGGAGGATGGCAATCAAAGAGACAGGGAACAGGTGTTTGCTAATTAGAAACCATGGAAACAAACAACAAACAACTCAGCAAAACAGTGACAAAGAAAACCATGACTTAGGGCGTATTTACACAACAACGATGAAAAAAAAAACAGAAAAGTTTTTTTCTTTGTACAGATGACAGCGCTTTTAAAATGATCCCCATACACATGGATCCGCGAAAGAACTAAAAATGCTGTATTATGCATGCCAGGTCAGTAGTTAGTGATGTGACTTTGTAAAGAAAGTAGGGCTGTCAAGCAATTACAATTTTTAATCTAATTAAATACATGATGTGGTGATTAATTAATATAATTAATCGCAATTTAATCACACATCAATTTTGAAAATATAGAAATGACCCTCAAAAGATTATTTGAATTCATTATTGTGTAAAGCATCAAATAGACATTATAAAAAGTAGCTTCAAAAAGGAATATTTTATTCTATTCAACATAGAAATTTTTACACATTAACTTTTGGACCATGACGTTGAGTAAATGATGACTGAATTTTCATTTTTGGGTGAACTATACCTTTATTTTATTTTATTTTATTTTTTTAATTAATATGGAAATATGAAAATATTTTTAAAAAAAAAATTAAATTAGACTCTAAATAAGAAACTAAAACTGCCAGTAGGTGGCGGTAAATGTCTTAATGATTAAGTCGTTCATTCATTCATTTGATTCATTCAAACGGCTGATTCATTCAGAAGTTAAATAAATGGTTCTCTTTAGGCTTGTTGGACTTGAAGCAGCTCTACACAGACTGATGACATGTATGACATCAAAGTAGTAAAGTACCACGAGATCTGTGTAGCTCTGTCCAACAAGTCTTTTATGAATGGTCCACTGAATCACTGATTTCACTCAGTTCGTTCAAAACGCGGATTCAGAAATGAAACACTGCTGTGCATTGCGCGGAGACGAACAGCTCTGCTTTGTCTTTAAATTTTCGTTAGCAAAATTGAACAAAATAGACAATATTGTGTCTAAAATAACACAATATTAACTTCTTATTTACTGAACTGTTGTATAAAATCAGTAGTATTGCATTTGTACTCGTTATATAGGCTATGGGACAAAAACAGCACATGTGTAACATTGCACTCATTACTCGTGTGATATTGCATAACTCATATGATCTAAATATGAGACAAAAACTCAAACAGGGGCATTTTTGCCCCCATATCTTTCATTTTAGGGACTTTCTGACTGCATTCTATATGCTTCATCGTGCAGTGAGTTGTTGCCCTGCATTATATTCGTCATCAATATATGTATGTAATGTATGTAATGTCAGATGACCTACATAGGTCTGGGGTGGGGCAAGTGCGTTAAATGCATTAAAACAGTGTTTTGATCTGCCTGCATTGACACCATTGTATGCGAACTGAACTGAGCTGGATGATGACATCACTGTTTACTCCAGTGCTGATATAGATAAATTAACTAAATTAATAACTATTGATTCTTACATCGGAATGAATCAATACTGAATTTACTTAAGATGGATAATGACACCATTTTTTTTAAGAGCTGCTGTGCAGCCAAAATTATATACCAGTTATCACTGTAAAGCTGCTTTGACACAATCTGCATTGTTAAAAGCACTATATAAATAAAGGTGACTTGACTTGACTTAAAAATTTTATTTTTAACCATAACTAATTAATCTAATTAACGCATTAAATCGACAGCCCTAAAAGAAAGACTATGCGCTTGTGCACTTTTTTTTTTACAGAGCACTTGCGCCAAACGCGCATGCTAATAGACTAAACACGTAATGCCTTCGCTGTTTTTACAGATCCGCGTTTTTGTTGTTTACACTAAAATGATACCGGTATCATTTTCAAAAACGTGCAATTTCAAACCCGTTTTCAAAAGTTTGTGTTTTCAGGCCACCAAAATGTTGTTGCCGTGTAAATGGACGGCCAAAACATGTAAAAAGTTTTCAGTTTTTAGTTGAAAACTGTGTTGTGTAAACAGCCCCCTAGAAACTAAACAGAACATGACAATGAAACATGATTGTTGTAATTACCACAAGGATGTCATGATTACCACCCTTCCCTATGCATATTTAATGTATATCATTATGCTCTATATATTGTGTTGTGTACTGCATATATATCAAAGTTCTTGTAATCCAGAAAGAATTTTGGTTATATTTAGACCATCTCACGTCGTCTTTCGGCCATTTACAGAGACCACAGGGAGGCAGTAGCCTGTTTTCTCTGTATGGTTGGATGAGCACCTGGCCCTTGCAGCCGGGTCCACACAGAACCAGAGGGAGCGCAGGTCATTCACTCTTATTAATGAGGGGAAAGAGTCTAATTGAAAGTAGAGTGCACCTGTAATATATGTGTGTAAGGAGAGCTGCGGAGAAAAGCAAGTAGCCAGCTGGGGAAGTAACTAAAGTCTCACCACACAGGTCTCTCAAAGTGCTGAGTCAATTGGAGTATGTGTGTTTAGGGGATATGGCTCTCTCCTCTCTAGAGTCAAGCACAGCTGCCACCCACACTGCAGAGTGCTTCATTATCAAGCCCTTGCACCTGCAGATGCCCTGTAAAGTGGCACAGTGCAATTACTACTGGAATAGGAATGAACCTTAAGCAAATGCCAGTAATGGGTAGAGAAAGCGATGTTGTGGGTGGTCTAGTTCTCTCAAAACCCACCTTAACGTTTTATCTTCATTTTCATACTACATTAGATGTGTTCTGCTGCTTTTATTCCAGTTGTCACAATGATTGTTCCTCTGTCAAAAATGTGCACCCGTACCTTCTACTGTACACAGGATGCAAAATCTAGTGTCAAATGAGTTGGATGTCAGAATACTGGGACAAATTTAATAACCAGTTGTGACACTTTTGTGTATTGTATTTGTAATGGAGCTGGCTAAGCTGTGGCCTTACGGCATCTTAAGACATAAGTAGTGCAAAGAGAAGAATAGAAAACACTCCCCTTAAAAACATACAGAAGGAGGAATACAAAACCAGAATCCTGAATGAAAAAGAAAATCAAAAAAAAAATTTTGCTCACGGAGAAAGCATTAATGAATCTATGCCTCTTAACTAAATATAAATCCTACATCTGAGGAGAAATAGCAACCAAACTTTAAAAAAAAAATGAAGGAAAAATCTCAAACAAAGGAGCACCTCTTGTCAAAACAAGGATCATATTACAGTATGTGCATAAATTAACCTGTGACATTTTTTGCACCATTTTTTTTATGAATAATCAAGAAAAACACTGATGATTTATAATTAATCATCTCATTCATAATCATTTATAATTCATCATTATGCATTATACATGAATATAATGTGAAATGAAAATTACTGCCACAGCACTCAGTTTATCTTAGATCATTGTGCTTAACATTTCATGTTATTCATGTCAGAGCAGATCTTTATTGTCTTGCTCATCCTTTCTATTTGTATATTTTGTATTTATTTTATATTTTATTGTAAGATCCGTTTTAGTGTAAAGTCTTACCAAATGTGATTTAAAAAAATCTGAATGTTGCTAAATTGAATAAAGCTGTAACAGCGTGTATCTGCTGTCATACTTAAAAATAAAAATAAATAAACAAATCTTTGAAAATGTAATCTACCATACCGATGCAACTATTCAATTAAAATGCAATTAAAGAAGCAACATGAATATTATCAAATTTAATATAATGAGGTGAAGGACAAATCTATTTCAAGCCTTATGGGAAAGCTAATAATAAAAGAGTTATTGGAAATATTATCTTTCCTCAAGCAAAACGATGTTAAGTAGCAATATAAATCTAGACTTCAACACAAAGTTCCTTAGAGAACCGACCATAGGCCCTATAAATCATTTTTTAAAATATAATTCTAGATTCAAATATGTTTTCCTGACAGTCCCAAAGAGCTGGATTTTTTTTAAAAAGTAACCTTTACTTTCTGAATCCAAAATACACACTTTTTACGAATGTATCCTTATAAATTAGAAAACTGCCCATAATTTTCAGGCTGAATGATCAGACTTTGGATTTAAAATGTAGATAAAATCAATAGAAAAAAGAGACCTCTGCAGGGGGATATAGTTTCTTTAAAACCACTGAATGTCTCCTCTGAAGTTTCAGAAAAAAATCTCAAAAATGTTTCATACTGTGCCCAGATTTACTAATATTTGTCTAATATAAATGAATACAGTTGAGTTTGAAAGTTTACATACCCCTTGCAGAATCTGCAAAAATGTTAATCATTTTAACAAAATAAGAAGGGTCATAAAAAAAACTTGTTTCCTTCTGGTGCATCGGTGAATGTTTGAATCTTTTTTAATAGTTGTGTTTGAGTCCCTCAGTTGTCCTCAGTGTGAAAAGATGGACCTCAAAATCATGCAATCACTGCTGGAAAGGGTTCAAATATGCAAAAGATGCTGGAAAATCAAAGAATCTGGAGGACCTGAAGGATTTTTCTGAAGAACAGAGCTCAGGACAAACAAGGGACTCATGAACAACCATCACAAAACAAACAACCAGTCATGGATCATCCAGGTAACCACACACAATATTAAAAATCAAGGGTATGCAAACTTTTGAACTGGGTCATTTTTTATAAAATCAGGGTTTTTTAATTTTTTCCTTGTGGACTATATGTAAACATCTGTTATATGAAATAGCTTATTCAGGACAGTACTAAATAAAAAATAAATAAAAAAATGCAATTTTTATGATCCTTCTTATTTTGTTAAAACGATTAACATTTTTGCAGATTCTGCAAGGGGTATGTAAACTTTCGAGCTAAACTGTAACTTCCATGTATCCATCCATTCTGCAAACCGCGTATCCTCTGTAGGGCCGCAGGGATTAAATAAATAAATATTTAAAACATAGATCTCCTGAGTTATGAAATAGAAACCTCTAAGCAACAAAATTTTCCTGTGAGAAAAATCATTTGGTCACTTTTTAGGTTAGTCCAGGTCAGCACTGAGTGGACAGCAAAAAATGAGCATTAGATATCAATTGTCTGGGGTCTCTTTTCCTGTCTCTCTCTTTTATAGCATTGTCAAGACCTCCACCTATTCAACCCCACATCCACCCACTTATCTCTGCTTTTTCCCCCTCTCAGGGGGACCTGAGGTGGTCATTGTGAAGTGAGTTTGGAGAAAGCAAGTCCACCACACACATGCCATAGGTGACTATTGACCTATAGATCTACAGACCAGCACTTCCAGTCCTCTGAATAAGACACGCTGAAAACAGGACGTTCAGTTTGCTCAGGGCTGGCATTCAGACTCCCCCGGTCACAAAATATTGATTCATTTTTTCCTTCCCTGTTGTTTTGTCTTTTTTGTCTCTTCCTTTGACAGTCTACCATGTGGAAAATGCTGATAAACAAAAGCCTTCTGGGTGATTAAATGAAGACTGAGTTAAAGGAAGATAAATGATTACTGAGATTATTTGAAGAATATGGTAAATGGATAAAATGTTTAGATAGATAGATAGATAGATAGATAATTTACAATGTTTTAGATAACTTGAGCCTTTCATGTAATTGTTACTTTATTATTTCAATAAAAAGTAATACGCTATATCTACTCCATAAAATGTTGGCAACAGATTACAAGCAATATTATTAATTAAATTCAACAAATAGAATTGAGTTAGAATTAATCAAATTAATTCCTTAAATGTCAACCATTTAAAACGAGTACAATTTAAGTAAAGGAAATCACTGAAGGAAAGAGAAACACATGAATTAACAGAGGTTTAGATGTTGATGTTGATTTTACTGAAAATTTTGGTCACCATTATGGTGATCCGTTTTTATGTCAGTTTGTGGTTTTTGTAATGGTCTTTGCTAATTTTACACATTTTAAATGGTTGACTTTTAGGGAATTAATTTGATTAATTCTAACTCAGTCTGAATGTTGAATTTAATTAATAATGCTGCTTGTAATCTGTTGCCACAATTTTATTGAGTAGATAGAGCGTATTACTTTTTACAGTGTACCTGAGCTTGACCAGAGTATATTTCTAAAAAGCTGGTATAGCACTTTATGGAAATACTTCCATAAATTAGAGTACAAGCATATTAATTATTTTTGAAAGTTAGAGTTTGCATAACATAAATGGCAGTACTTACAGTTTTTGGTTCCCTGGGGATAGTATTTAGTATTGCAACATAAAAAAAAAAAAAATAAAAAAAAACACACACTTTGAAAAGTTCTATTATGACTGAATTGTCAGTAAGTGTAATTGAATGCAGACGACTAATAATGTTTGAGGGTGTTGGTGCGGCGGCTCTAGTGTGATTCTCTCTCTGCTGATGGGAGCAGATAGGCCCTTTCATTATTTCTAGCACCGTCCTGACAACAGTGCACCACAGAGGCACTGGTGACCTTGCCGACGGGAGTCCTGCATTAAACACTAATTAGGATGACTTTGGGAGAGCAGCACCGCAGGAGAGAAAGAAAGAGAGAGAGAGAGATACAGAAATACAAAACATGATGAAAAGAACAGGTAACAGTACTGTCTCTCAAAAGAAGAAAGAAACTAAAAATATACAAAGATCAAACCCTCAGATCAATGATCAGCCTATAGATTAACAATAGTACCGTACACTCTAAGAGTAAAATAAGGCACAGTGTACCATGCTAACATGAATAAATTTTCTGTATTGATTTTTCACAGGTATTTTACCAATATTTTGAATTATGCATTTCATTGTGTTGTGTTTTAGGGTTAAAGGAAATGTCCTTAAACTTAACAGAAAAGGTAATAACTAATCATTTTCTGTGGACTACACCGGAAACTGAGAAAAGTGACTTTAAAGTTTCTTGTTTGAGTTTTTACACTATTTTCTCTGAATCTTGCACAGGACAGATTGCCGTTGCAAAAACTTAGCCTCTATTTTAATACTGTGTCTTAAGAACTAGTTTGACCAGCAGTTAGCCAAGAGGTAATCAGTCTTATTTTTCCGATTCAAATTATACCAGTCTACCTTTTTATGTAACTGACTAGAAGATGACTAATTTTTAAAACTAGTCTAAGCAGTTTATGCAACCGGCCACTGATTTTGATCATAACTCTGATAGTACCTCATTTTGCAGGGTAGATTTGAATTTTAATTGAAAGATTAAATGGTTAAACAGAAAGTATTTTTCATAAATATCAGGTCAGGGCAAGTTGCCACATAATATCTGATAAGCAAAAAAAAAAAAAAATTCAGGATGGACTGAATCTTTTTTTCTGGGTAGTGTCTATTAAATGTTCAATAGCTTTTTGTAGCCACGGGTTTAAGATCTATAATGTAAATAAAATCTGATTTCCAAAACAGAGGCCCTATAGTCTTTCCTGTAATATACATTAAACTGAAAAATGGGTAATTTAATGTAGACTGACAAGATACAGTAGATAGTCTCAGATACTGACAGGATGCCCGTGGCATGCCCACAGTTTATTCACTGACTGTCTGATGCATATTTCACAAAAAAAAAAAAAAAAACCTGCTAAATGCTTGTGATTGGTTGGGATTTTTTAATCAGTTCAACATTTCAGTGTCCAGAAATATTTATTTAAATTCACACAATGACCGCAGGTTACATTGTTACACCTTAAGATATTTTTGTTGAAATCCGATGGCTCAGTGAGGCCTGCATAGTCAGCAATGACATTTCTTCTCTCAAGATCCATTAATGTACTAAAAACATATTTAAATCAGTTCATGTGAGTACAGTGGTTCAATATTAATATTATAAAGCAACGAGAATATTTTTGGTGCGCCAAAAAAACAAAATAACGACTTATATAGTGATGGCCGATTTCAAAACACTGCTTCATGAAGATTCGGAGCATTATGAATCTTTGGTGTCGAATCAGCGGTTCAGAGCGCCAAAGTCACATGATTTCAGCAGTTTGGTGGTTTGACACACGATCCGAATCGCGTTGTTGTGGGAGATGGAGATGGAGGAGTATGTGATCTGAAGTAACTGCAAGACAGAAAAAAATATTGAATTACAATTACATTACAAAAGGGTATTAATGGCATGGAAAGTGTTGTGGTTACTGTGGTAAAACCATGGTAAGTGTTGTGTTACTGTGCTTTAACTACGATTACCACAGTAAAACTACAGTAACTGTGATAATACCATGGTACAGTAAGTGTTGTGTTGTTGTGCTTTACAAATAGTACACAGTGAAACCACAGTTTCTGCGGCAAAAGCATGGTAAATGTTGTTACTGTGTTTTAACTACAAATACCACAGTGTTAAAAGCATGGTGTTGTGTTACTCTTATTTAACTACAAATACCACAGCAAAACTACAGTTACTATGGTAAAAATATGGAAAGTGCTGTGGTCACTGGGCTTTAGGATCGAGCTACAGTTACTGTGGTAAAATCACATTCGTTCAGTGGTATTGTTACTTACGCATGAATTGCAGACAATCAGAACGATAACTTTAAAAAATAAAATAAAACACACCTGGACTACGACGCTCAAGATCACTCCTTCCTCTCATCGCAGTCAAAGGTCATTTGATGACGACACACGCTTAAATGACCTATGGGGTCGTTTTTCAGAGGAGGACAGTCTCATTAAAAATGATGGTCATAACATCGTATTGTTAAATTATCAAGCACACTTT
Source organism: Ctenopharyngodon idella (assembly GCF_019924925.1). Lineage (NCBI taxonomy): Eukaryota > Metazoa > Chordata > Actinopteri > Cypriniformes > Xenocyprididae > Ctenopharyngodon > Ctenopharyngodon idella. The sequence continues at coordinate 29,437,211 of NC_067223.1, forward strand.
CATGTTTATGTGTTGAGAAAAGATGAGGATATCATTAAAAGAGAATCGGCGGCGGGTCCTCGGGTAGTTTTAGCTGGCATTGTCAACATAGTAGCGGTCGATAAGGCTCATGGGTACTGTAGTATTCACTGTTAGATTTGACACACCAAACCGATGGAAAAACTGTATTTCTCAGAAAAGAAACAGCAGCATTTAGAAGCGATGGCCGTAGCACAGCTCTGCAGCCTTGTTTATTAACCGGGAGAATAGATTTACTATATTTTGACTAAACCACTGACAATGGTTTACAATGGCGTGTAGCCGCCTACATGATATAAAGCAATAAAACAAGGATAAAATCTCCTGTTTAAATGTTGAGTAATGTGGCACTTAAAGTTTAAAAATTAATAATAATAATAAAAATACACCGTCTGTGCTCCCAAGTGGCAGAAAGGAAAACATGGTGTAGTCACAAAAGGTACGTCCTATAGAAGTACATTAGATTAAGTTGTAAGTTATTGTTGAGTGGCACGAAAAAAAAGGGGAAATTCGTGTCCACAAACATGAATCAATAGATTAAATTTTGTGACTATGTCACAAACTGCCGTGAGATTGGATTGGATTATGACCATGAAAACCGAAACTTTCCAGCGCACCCATATCTCTCGTTGGTTGACCCCCCCTGCATCAGAATCCGAAGGTGAGGGATTTACATTGAAGTGTATTGGACGGCCCTCTACGCTGAAAAGTGACGCAAAGGGGGTACCTTCTGCCTCGGATGTCATACTAGTTAATGAACAATAAACTGGGTTAAGAAAAAAAAAAAAAAATCTTACATCACCTTCAAGATGTTATTTTTGCACCACAGTTCTAGGGAAGTGAGTCTTTGAATCATTTACTTAACCAATTCTTAACAAAAATGCTGAATCATTTTTATTCATGATTGAGTTGTTCTAAAACACTGATTAACATAACACCACTACTGTGTGCAGCCTGCTTGAGACACAGAAGCATGTCGTCGTATACATCACAAAAAGGATGGCACAATAAAAGGAGCTGCAACGGGGTCGTCTAATTTGAATTTGACATCACATTGTTTTTCTTCACACTTTCATCAGCGTCTAAACTGTTAGCTTCTATTTGATTGGCTTTATACTGCACTAAGTTTGCCAGGTACATACCATTAAATCTGTATGATAAATTTAATGTTTTTGATCTACCGTGTTTTCTGATCTTTTTTGACACATACACAGTCCCATTGCTCTTTGGATGTGTAGCTTCTCGTCTATTAAATCTGGAGAACCGTATACATACAATGGTACATTAAGATTTGATCATTTTCTTGCTAACTGTAACTTAATATATCCACAAGCAGAACTATATGTACATTTTTTGAGTAAAGACTGCAAAATAATCTGTACTTATTCTTTGAAAGACATACATTTTGACTGCAAAGCCTACAAACATTTCCACTAATTTATTTAGTGTTATCTGTACAATTGCTCACAGAGAAAGTTGTGCCATTTAATGCATTCCCCCCCATAATACTTTTATCATTACTAAAGCTAATGATTTACATTGTAGCTGCATATTGTTTATTCTAATAATAAAGAGAATAATGATGAACCCTGAGTTGTTGACACACTGAAGATCCAGAGAAACAAACTTTTCTAAACTCCAGGGAAGCTACATAATAAACTTTAATTGCCTGAGTATTCAAAACAATTCACAATTAAATTATCACACAGCGCAGCATTGGAGGACTTCTGTCAGCTTTGACAGGTCCTTCAGTGACATAAACACTTGTGAATGCAGTCATACATTTCCCTTGTGATGTTATGGCAGCAGTGAGAGAGGGCAGATGTACGGTGCAACTTTCCAGAGGGTTGCTGGAGCCTGGCGTAGGATGGACAGATGTTGTGGATGAGTGGGTGAATCTCTGGCAAAGGAGAGAATAGTGTGGGCAAACCTTTGGGCTCCTTCACAGCTGTTCTCCTCTGGTCACCAAAGCCATCCACTGAGCAGCTCATTTTTAAATAATATTACTCATTATCTGCTAAGAGCCTTTATTTTATGCTGTTTACTGAGGGGAAAAACAACGCAATTTCATTGTCAAATGTTCGCATTTTTTACATACCATCTTAATAAATCAATGTTCAGGAGTAACTAACTAAAAATATTCAGGCTACTAACTACATTTTTCAGTAGTGTGGCAGTAGGTCAACTGTTTATAGCTTTTTAAGTAACAAGTGCTTTTGTGTGCAGTATCTCAGTGGGGAAAAATTGCAGTTTATTCACTGGCAACCCGCAATCCAGTTTACCAGACGCTGTTGGTGCCAAAGTAGCACTGCACTCTGAGCCTTTAAATTAAGTCATTGTCATTCTTAAGCACAAACACGTCTCCTTTGTATGTAAATTAGGCTCATTATATATTGCCTTCTATTCACAAAACTCTATTACACTATTTGCAAGCCACAATTAACGTTGCACTATTACCGCCCACAGAAACCAAGCAGTACATTTAATTTAAAAGAGATGTTTGTGTACATTTTCTATTGATCGTGGCAGCAGTTTTTCATCAAATAAAGGAAAAGAGCATATAACTGGGCATATCTCCAGCCGTGCCAGTCAAGCGCACTTTCAGCATTTTAAATAGCCTACACGCAAAAAGTGCCTTACAAAAGTTGTAGATTCACACTAAAGTATGCCAACTGATGCTAGTCTGCTAAATTCTCCACAACCTAGCATTTAGAACTGACCCGCACAGGAATTGTGTACCAGTGTTATTCTAGCATCATTGATATATTATTAGGAGCATCACGGTGGCTCAGTGGGTAGCACTGTCACCTCACAGAAGGAAGATTCACGGTTCGAGTCCTGGCCCTGTGTTCTTGTCTTTCCTCCGGGTACTCTGGTTTCCCCTACAATACAAAGCATAGGTCAATTGGAGATGTTAAATTGTTTGTAGGTGCAACTGTGAGTGTGAATGTGTCTGAGCCCTGCAACAGACTGGTCATCCATTTAGGGTTTTTCCCTGCCTGTGGCCCAAGACCCTGGCTTAGGCTCCAGCCCCCTGCGACTCGTAATAAGGATAAAGTGGTTTGGATAATGGATGGATTCCTTTTTATATTTCCTTTTTTACTGTAACTTTAGTTGTGTGGTTTTGTCATTTATATTAGTGGCAGAGGGTTTTATTAGTCTGTGTGTGTGTGTGTGTGTGTTTTAATATGTTGTCTATATAGAATATGCACATGTAATGGAGGCCAGCTAGTAGTTGCTGTGTGAGTAAAACTCACTCCTCTGATCTCAAGAGATGCTCTAGCGACTGATGCTAGGGGTTGCAGCTTTTAGCCTCCTTGTTAGAGCGTCCTTTAGCCTCCTTGTTAAAGTGCACAGAGCGGGGCGAGTAGGACCTGGGTGAGGGGTTATATTGGTGCCGTGACCCAGATGGGAGTGAGGTTTAGGGGGGTGAGTTTAATGGAGGCCAGCTAGTAGTCACTGTGTGAGTAAACCTCACTCCTCTGATCTCAAGAGATGCTCTAGCGACTGACGCTAGGGGTTGCAGCCTTCAGCCTCCTTGTTAGAGTGTCCGACTCCCACGCCAGAGACCCAGGTTCGAGGCTCGCACAGAGCGGGGCGACTAGGAGCTGGGTGAGGGGTTACACACACTCCAACAGATTAATAAATATATAATTGATAATTGTAATTACAATCAGGTCCATAGTATTGCCATGTCCCAAATGGAACTTTAAGCACTCTTGATCTTAGGGTTTTGTGACGTAATGCCACTTTGACTGTTGCTTAGAAGTCTGCTGTAGAGTTCACTTCACTGTAGGCTCGGCAAAAGTATGCATCGAGTGCATCCATCCTGGAGGGCCACTGTCCTGCCACTGTCCTTTAGTTCCAACCCTAATCAAACACACCTGAACAAGCTAGTCAATGTCTTCAGAGTTACTAGAAAATAACAGGTAGGTGAGTTTGAGCTAATCTCTGCAGGACAGTGGCCCTCCAGTGCTGGATTTGAGGAACCCTGCCCTACGCTCTTGTGGACTTAATGGACACGCGTATGTGGCAGCCATTGTAAGTCAAGACCGAAAGTGTATATGAAGAGTGCTATCTGGGACAGGGCCTATGTATGTACATATGCTGGGTTATTGGGGAAACATAATTCAGATTGAATAACAATGACAAATAGAAATTAAGGTTTGATTTACTTTTGTGAATGTGTAGCTTAATAGTCAAAGTTCTGGACTGAGTGATAAGAAAAAGCTTGTAAGCTCAAACCCCAAAAGAGTTGATAGCTGTAGAGTCAAGATTTTGCCCTTGAGCAAGTTAACTTGAAGAAGCTAAAAGCCTGTCCTTGTAAATTTATGTTACAACTGACATTACAAAATAAATAGGGCCTATTTTTATTTCATGTGGACTTTAAGATGGTAATGCTGTGTGTAGCAGTGTGTAGCAACCCTACTGTGTATTGACAAATGAACATATTCCGAGAAGCATTTTTGCAGTCTTTTAAACAACCTTTGATTTCTTGAGGGTCATAACCTGGCTGCACTGGCAACTTTTTTCTGTTGTTTGTATTCTGATTAATATGTAACAGTAACACCAACATAAATATTTATGCTGCACTGTGCAAAGTTCGGTTCAGTAACTTCATTCAAATGTTGAGACAATGTGGTGCCTACTTAGGCATGTGAGTCATGTTCTCATAAGCTCATGAAATCAAAATGGAAACCTATTTACTTTCTTAAAACGCATTTGTAGTCTTTTTGTTTTCCAAAAAGTTTCGTAATCTTTCATCAAAAAATGTAATAACTTGCTCTGCTTCTGAAACACTTTCCTTATCGGCTGATGTCTCTGATGCATCTTATTTTTTTAAACCCTTTCCTTCCAACCACCTATATAGAGACCAGTCTATCTGTCTAGTTATGGATTTAGTGCCTCTGCAGACACCATATAGTAATCTGTAGCTGTCAGACATTAAGTGTATCAAAGCTTAGTGTTGTTGAATGTGAATCTAGTATGTGTCAAGTGTTTTGTGTTTTAAAGACTACAGTCAGCTCTGAAAGCATTGAATATGATGCATTGAATATATCTAGGCATGGGCAGGGATGTCTAACATTTGTCTAAGGGCCTTTCACACTAAGCATGATTAAGCGACGCAAATGTACGTTGCGATGACGCTCTTGAATTAAAAAAAATAGATCCCTATGGAGCTATTCACAGCGGCACGACAAAGCAAGATTTTTTTCGACCAGTGTATAGTTTTTTCCCCTGTCGGCCCGCGATGAAATGAGCCGTCCAATTAGATTTGAGCTTGCCCGAGCTGCTGCTGTTGCGCAAAAGTTTGAGAGAGGTGGCGCTGTTTTGAAAACCTGTGTGAACACCAAAGGAAAGTATTCTATAAGAGAGAAAAGAATGCATGTTGAGTATTATCACTGGTGTGAGAACAGATTTAATCTTACATGTTCTTTACATTGATTATCATTTCTATTCATTTTCCACTTAATTATGTGATCTGAAGAGCTTGAAACGGCGTACAGAGCATTGTTTTCTTCTGTGCGTGTCTGTTATGAGTCAGAGAGTTAATTCGCTCTAGAGCTGTCCATCATATTATGTGATCCTAACTCCTGCCCTTCCAAATGACGACGTTGTGTTAGTGTTGTAGTACTCGAGACCAGTCTTGGTCTTGAGACCGGTCTTAAGACCATTTTTTGAAGGTCTTGGTCTGGTCTTGGGCTCGACTGCATTTGTACTCGGTCTTGTCTTGGTCTCAGAGGACTTGGGATTTTATTTCAAGACCGGTCAAGACCACAACCGCAAAAACTTCTTGCTTCAGATGCAATCAATAACTTATTTCAAATTTGATTTATTTTTACTGTTGTGCTGGGTCAGAAATTAATGTGGGATTAATACAAATGCCCAGAAAATTCAAGATATTGTTACAAAAAAGTCCTTGTATGAGATCTGGATTTTTATACAACATATAATATAATTATTAAAAAAACAATATAACAAGAGCAAGAGGGCTGTTTTCACAAATTTGAGCACAATTGCAAACATGGTATCGATTTTATATAAACATTCAATAAACAAAACACTGTTTAGGCATTTGTAATTGTACCAGTTCAGATGCCACTTCTGTGCCACCTCTGCAGTGCAACAATGAATTTTGTTGTTAGTGATTTAATTTAATTGTTAACAGATCTATATAGTTTTTTATTATTCTAATTGTATTTATTGAAATAAAAAATAAGACATTTCTCAGGCAGTAAAATTGGATCTTTCAGATGAATTTGAGTGCTGGTCTGGTCTTGGTCTTGTCTTGGTCTCAACACATACTGGTCTTGGTCTCGACTTGGTCTCCGATTAGGTGGTCTTGACTACAACACTACGTTGTGTTCATTTCCTCGCTCTCAGTTCCGCATGGTTCTGCACATAAACAACTGAGAGAAATGCTTCTACAGATGAAACATGAAGCCAAATAAATATATGATTATGACGATATATGTTCTGTATGTGTTTTTCATGCATCTTGGGGTATTTTTATAATAATAAATAATGAGAAATGCTTACATGAAAAATGCTAAGCAGGTGTAGCAATCAGTTTATTATAAAACACTAAAAATAATCCATGTCTGCCCATTATTTAATCAAAATCCACCTTAGATTGGAGTTGGAAGTTATTACACGCACTCAGTTATGGTTTCTGTATAGTACCAAACTTTATTTATTTTAATTTACGGTTGTATGTTATGCTTTGGACGAGGTTAAAGCCAAATTGGAAAACCTATGAGATACATACATGAGGAACTGCGCCACCTATCGTAAAGGCGTGGATGAAGCTGAAAGCAGTCATTTTGTGTTCATTGTGAAAGCTCCGTTCATCTGTGATACGCTTAGATTTATAGAGTCACGTTCAGTGTGAAAGGGCCTTTAATCTTTTATTTTTAATTTGTGTATGGGTTAAAAGTAATCTGAGGTGGGATGTGTGTTGAGTTTGAGGGAGGGCTGTAGACTGCCCCAACGAATAAAAAAAAATTACACCAGAAAAATGCATTTTTTTTCTGTTTTTATTCGCTGAAAGCAATGGCAGTCTAAACTCATGACTCGTCTTCAGTAGCGGAGAAGCAGATTTTGACAGGACACAACACGAGCGATAACATTAACAAGCAGAAGTATTTGCATGCACTGCATAGATTTTTGGTGCCTTTAAAGAAGTCTGTTAGTGGCTTTGGCAGCAATTTATATGTGTTTTGTGGGACGCATGCTACTGTTTCCCCTGTCATATGTTCGGAATCGTTAACAAGAGAGATGTTGTTTTTACCTTGTGTGGTTATACCAGTTGGAAAGCAGCACTGGAATGCAACAGGGGTATGCAGAAGCATGCATCCAGTCACTGTCATGTGTAGTCTATGGCAGCCTGGTCTGCATTAAAATGTCGGAAGGCGTCTGGGGAAACTATAGACTGCATGCTAGTGGGCGAAACACAGTTGGAAAAGAAAAGAAAAATGATATTATGTGAAAAGCACTGGAGTGGTTAAAGTTCTCTGAGTAAACGAGCAAGAGATGCATGGAACCACTGAAACCACATCAAACAATGATACATCTGCAGGCCTCTTTCTTATATTGTTTGAATACTTAGAAAAGGATCAATTTCTGGCTGATATAAAAGCTATATCCAAACATGCATAGTATACTTCTAAGGACATTCAGAACGAAATCAATGAAACTTTGGCTGATGTGGTGCTTTCTGAGATTAAACGCAGTTACACCAATGCTGACTCAGCAGGGTTTTACCTTCAAATTGATGGGACACGAGACAAGTGTAAGGTGGAATATTTTTCTGTAATGATTAGGTTTGTGTGTAATTCCTTGCCAGAGGAGCATTTGATTGGCTTGCTTGACTTAAATCAACTTGACACTGAATATCCTACATTACCATTCAAATATTGAGCCGCCTCCAATCTGCTGGCTACAATGCTGACAACATTGTTAGTTAGTGCTACGATGGTGCCTCAGTGATGAGTGGGGTACGAGGTGGTGTGGAAGCCCTGCTGCAAAACAAGATTGGTCGGTATATACCTTATGCTGGGTACACACTAAAAGATTTTTGAAAGCTTATAAGATTTTCAAAGTGTGAGAGACCACACACATGAGGACAAAAAATCCTAGATTTAACCGTTTTGCTCCTATAGTGTGTGGTGTGCCATGATGTGACAAACACAGCACACCACACACAAACAGATTTTCAACCAGAGCTGTGAACACGAGAAATCTCGCAAAATCTCTCGAGACTTCAGAATAAACATGACGGACGATATGCAGGAAGAAATTGTGTTGATAGTGTTTGGAATGATTTTGGTATGTTTTAAAAGACACTTTGTATAAATACTCGTGCTGTTGCCACAAATCGTCAAGCTGATCCTCCATCTCTGCTGTCCAAATCCATTTAACTTTATGTTGCGCCATGACTGCGTTTGTTATGCTTCTGTCTTCTGTCAGCTCGCTTTCTGATTGGATATTGTTTTGTTTCATGTCATAATCTCCATAGCGTGCGCGCATTTGTCCTCGCACTTCAGGATTTCTGAATATTTACGATTCGCGATCGGGGCGCCTCCGACATTCTTCCGAGCAGATTCAGCCACTCTTAACACACCTCACACCACAGGAAAATCTGATAAAATAATCTGTAGAACCATCAAGATAATCGGGACATACCTAGGATTGTCGGAAGGGAGAAATAGGCCCAAAATCAGCCCGATTATCTTGTAGTGTGTACCCAGCATTACATTCACTGTTATAACCACCAGCTACATTTAGCAGTTGTGCATGCCATCCAGTTTGATCCACGTGGGAAAACGTTTTTTTTTTTTACTTTGTCAGTTTCCTATACAACTTTTTCCATCACCACTACATGGCTGAGAAGTATGATGCTTATTGTCTTAAATGAATTCAATGGACAAGCCATTATGATGTCACAAGGTGCATTATTGTGAATGAAAACATTCTTCTCAGCATCTCATCTCAGCAGAGGATGATTTTGCCAGCACTGATCTGAGCACTGAGGCAGCAGGCCTTTTAATCCAAATCAAAAAGCACATTTTTTTTTTTTTTTTTAAACTAGTGAAATTTCTAGTCCGTCTACTTGGTGTCCTGAAACCATGCTATTCTCCAGTCTTAGACAGTGGACATGTATAAAGTTGGTGAAGTTGTCAGTGTATCCTTGGAGTCGCTAAAGGCAATTCGTAGAGGTGAATTTATGAAGAAGAAGAATACTGAATACACAACTAGATGACAGTGTTGTGTATTCCACAGTGGGCCACACTGTGGTAATTCTACAATACTTATCAGTCATTCTGTGAAGAGATCCTTGCTTTCCATTCTCGACCGGGCCATTGTTGAAATGGAAAATAGATTTTCCACAAAAACCGTTGACTTATCTTGTATTGTGCTAACGCCTAGTGCATTTCTGAATGCCACATTGTTGAGCCCTTTACATTTGCTTGCTGGCACAGCAGATAGTGTAAGTCTGGCAAATTAAATTATTGTTGCCAAATCTATGCTTAACAAACAATTTCTTGGTGAAACAGACCTGTCAACTACAAAGAAGCATTTCCAGAGCTACATAAATTGCCCTTGTCATTGTCATCCTCAGCATCACGTGAGAGTTCCTTTTGAACTCTGTCACGAGGGTTCTGACCTCTTTTCGTCGCTGTATATTACACTAAAGAAGCAATTTAGTGATATTGGCCCATGAGAAATCCATAATAGCTTAGATATGGTTACATTTGTTTTGTTTTTTGTTTTCCTAGCAAAAGACCTAACAAAAAAAAAAAAAAAAAACAGGTTACTGATGCTGCAGATGCGTAGATGGTATTGTATCACTGAAGTAGTATTTCCTGAAAACATTTTTTTTCCTATTTGTTTTGTAGAAACCCAAGACAATGTAACATAATCAAATCATAAAACAAAACTTAGAAGTTAATCTGTCTTTCTGTCTGGCTATCTATCTATCTAAGCACGATTACGATATCAGCAGAACATTCAGATCTGCGTTGGCGCTGCCGCTGACCGAGTATGTATAGATATGAAACAGCTTCACAAAAAAGCTGTGTTCTTTTTAATCACACAGTGTCATCATTTCTGTGTTACAATAATTCAAATGAACACAGAAGTACTGGGATAAAAGTGTATAGTTCGGATATAAACACTGATGTCTACGGCAGTGATCAAAATAGAGTATATGTGTTGCCATGTCCTCTTATTATAAGCGATACTTATAAGCATATTTTGGCTCGTTGTTTGGGCTTAGCTCATATAGTGAACAAATTTTGGTATGTGTCTTATTCCCAAGATAAAGCATTTGGATTTTATTATTAGTTTATTATGAGCTTGCCCTTATTTGCTTTTTTTTTCTAGGAAGATCTGGCAACACTAATAAGTCTAAACATACCTTGTTCCTTGTGATTTCTTGAACGCCACACAACATCAGACACAGCTCTGATACATGTTTAAAAACGTCACTAACAACTAGTTGTTAAGTTCGCCTCCGTACACACTGCGTAGAATTTTTTGTAAATGTGGTTGTCACTACCTGCATTTTTCGATAGTTAATTCGATGGTAGAATGTGGTTGTCACTCCTGTAAATTACTGAATTGTGCATGTACAGAACAGGATTAAGCACTAAGGTGAATTGACAACCGAATTTAGGTGCAGTGTGCACGTGGCCAATTTGTGGCACTGGCATTGACTTGAGTTGGTTTTCAGGTCTTAGCTTAATTAAGATGTTTTATAGTTGCTTTTATAGTCTCTTCAAGCTGATATTTAGCTGGTTTTACTGGTCGGCCAGCTGGTCTACTGGGTCTAAGTGCCCCTCTAAAAACCTCACAACAGACAAACCTAACCAATTTGGCCAGACTGAAATTCCAGCTAATCACCTTAGGCTGGTTTATACTGTCTCCAATAGGATAAAACAGATCTTTCAGTGTTATGAACGGATGCAAAGTATCTTTTTTAAGAAGTAGACATTCTTCTAGCCTCTCTTTTCCACCATGCAGAAGGGCAGTGGAGAGGTCAAATGTCAGTCTCCATCGGAAATACAGGGGTCACGCTCCCTGCCTTCTGTAGAAGCGGGTCGATATGTGATCCATGGGGCGAGAAAGCGAGAAGAGGCTTTTATGATGACAGACGCTGTGGCTCTGCATCACTGCAGGGTGTGAGGGAGAGACACTGGGTCTAGAGAGGAAGAGGTCAGGTTCATTTGTAAGTTGTCAAACACGCACGCTCAGACAAAGATCAAGAGTGGCTGCAGGGTGTGGGCAGACCTCCTGAGCAAAGCTTCTGTTTGATGTTCACTGACGGGAGGAAGAAAATTGAATCAATGAGAGGGTAGAGGAAACATCTAGACTTTCAGGTTTAAAGGTTCAATGTAACTCCTAGCAAAATTAAATGTTTAAGGCATCATAATTATTCTAAAACTACACTAAAATTAAGTCAAAAGTTTGAAACAATAACAATCTCTTAATTTTCATTTAGGGGAGAGTATAATTTTTATTGACCAATTTTTTGCGACTATTTTCATTGCAAACAATGTTTCACCTGTTCATACCTATTTACAAAGCATCATAGGTAACACTTTAGTATGGGGAACACATATTCACTATTAACTTTTGCCTCAATAAACTCATTATTTACTGCTTATTAATAGTTAGTAAGGTAGTTGTTGTAGCATTTAAGTTTAGGTATTGGGTATAGGATTAAGGGATGTGGAATAAGGTCATGCAGAATAAGTTATTAATATGTGCTTTATAAGTACTAATAAACAGCCAATATTCTAGTAATATGCAAGCTAATAAGCAACTAGTTAAATTGAAAATTTTTCCCTAATATACTAAAGTGTTACAGCATCATACTGTAATTTGCTACTAAGCTGTATTCTACATTAAAAGCTTTTGTTGAAGGCATTTCTAAAGAAAGAATAACTTAATAAATTAACAAAATAAAAATAGTTTCCCTCACCTATAGAAGTAATCCTGCATATAGGTACCTAAAAGGGAAGAGTAGAATGTTGTCATTGTTAAAATATGCAAACTATAATCTAAATACAGTTTTGGAATACATGTACTCAATACGAACTAGTTAAGTTGAGGTCCATCTGAACATATAATACATTTACCTTGTGTCTGCCACAGCAAGTATTACTGGTTATATAGCTGTAGAAATCATTCATAACTAACAAAACTTTCAGTATTGCTCACATTACTCAATAATCCAAAATTCTTTTTTTCCCATTAGACTGATTAAAAACTAAAATTAAAACACTTTATTTTGATGGTCTCCCAAAAGACAACCCTATTCTACCAACCCTAACCCCACTGTAAAAAGTAATACGCTCTATCTACTCAATAAAATTGTGGCAACAGATTATAAGCAATATCATTAGTTAAATTCAACATAAAAGAATTGAGTTAGAATTAATCAAATCAATTCCTTAAAAGTCAACCATTTAAATTGTGTAAAATTAACACACCATTACAAAAACCACAAAACTGACATAAAAAGCAAAGAGTCAAACTGCCCAACTAAACAAAACACTGATTACCATAATGGCGACCAAACATTTTCAGTAAAATCAACATCAACATCTAAACCTCTGTTAATTCTTGTGTTTCTCTTTCCTTCAGTGATTCTGCTTGTTTTCATCAGGTGTCTTCAATGTTGGCAATAAAAAATAAAGAGTTGTTAATTCATCTTTGACATCTGTTATATCTGTTATTCAGATATTTTTGTTTAAATTTTACTCATTTTAAATGGTTGACATTTAAGGAATTAATTTGAGTAATTCTAACTCAATTCTATTTGTTGAATTTAATTAATGATATTGCTTATTAGATATAGATATAGTAGATATAGCGTATTACTTTTTACAGTGTAACCCTACCCCAACAGTGTACTAATACTTAATTAATCTAGTATTCAATTAATCTCAATTAATCTCAATTAATAAGAAGTAGTTGACATGTAGGTGCAACATTACTGTCTAATTATTAATGTCTAAAGGGGACCATCAAAATAAAGTTTTTTTTGTTTGTTTTTTTTTTCATAGACTGGTTAAAAACTAGAATTTGTAGGCTAATCTGTTTATAAAACAGTTATAGGCCAATTTCAAAATATTTGGAAATTACATCACTGCTATGTAAAGTTAGTTTCGCTACTGGTCTGCAGCTATTACATTAGTAAGCTCTTTCCTCGATTATCTCTTCTTATCTTTTCTGTTTTGCCTGTTTTCCTCAAACCGTGTTCAAAATTACTGGTGGTTCTTATTAGGCTCAGCCATCGCTGTTACGGGAAAACATTTACCCAGTGTGGGCCAAAAATGCAAAGTACGACAATTGCCTATTACAGATATATTTCTTTCATATGCATTTCATACCAGAATTTTTGGTACACAGACATCACTTGATATGCAATATTGACATGCAAACGTCACCAATTTAATCTTATAAGAGCTTATAAGATTATCTTAAGCTTATAAGATAAACCAAACCAAGTTCAGAGTACTCAAAATTTTTGTAGACACTGATTACCTCAAAACTTTTAAGTAAATCAACTCAATTTTTTTAAGTAAACAATAATTATAAATAATTGTCAAATTAAATTTTTTTATTTTTTTTATTTTATGTTTAAGTGCACTGTACTTAAAACTATTGTTCACCATTAATGTTAATGTTTTTCATTTCTCTATTTTGATGCAGTGGTACTTTATTAAATACAAATATTAACTAAAAAAATACACCTATGCATAATTCAGGCTAATAATTCATCATGCTGAAGTTCACCATTAAAAAAAAAACACACACACAACTTTGGCTATACAATTGAGGATTTTTTATTCAACCTTTTTTTAAAACCTTGTGACTGTGTATTTCTCAACATGTCAAACACACTGGAAGATCATCTTCCATCACAACTGCAGTGCTTACAGGACTTAGTGGTTTCGTTGTCCACGATGACAAAATCAACAGAAATGATGTTGATGTCAGTGATGTCTGGCTCAGCCAACTCTTCCTGAAATAAGCATAGTAAATTGCAACTGTAAATTTAAAGGATTAGTTCACTTATGAATGAAAATTTCCTGATAATTTACTCACCCCCATATCATCCAAGATGTTCATGTCTTTCTTTCTTCAGTCGAAAAGAAATTATTAAGGTTTTTTAAGGAAAACATTCCAGGATTTTTCTTCATATAGTGGACTTCAGTGCAGCTTCAAAGGGCTCTACACAATCCCAGATGATGAATAAGGGTCTTATCTAGCAAAACGATCTGTCATTTTCTTAAAAAAAATAAAAAATAAAAATGTATTCTTTATAACCATAAATGCTCATCTTACACTGCTCTTCGTTCCGCCATGCATGCATCACGTTGGAAAGGTCACGCATGACGTAGGTGGAAGTACTGATCCAGTGTCTACAAAGTGAACATGCAAAGATTAAGCCAAACGGCCTTTACAAAAAGATAATTAACGTAAAATAAACAAATAAACGTAATGCCTGGCGGATCGCAGAGCAGTGCAAGATGAGCATTTGTGATTAAAAAGTATATAATTTTTTATTTTTTTTAGAAAACGGCCAATGGTTTCTCTAGATAAGACCCTTATTCCTCGTCTGGGATCGTGTAAATCCCTTTGAAGCTGCACTGAAACTGACATTTGAACCTTCAACTTGTTGAACCCTGTTGAAATCCACTATATGGAGAAAAATCCTGGAATGTTTTCCTCAAAAACCTTTTCTTTTCGACTGAAGAAAGAAAGACATGAACATCTTGGATGACACATGGGTGAGTAAATTATCAGGAAATTTTCATTTTGAAGTGAACTAATCCTTTAACTTATGAGATTAAAACTAGACATTCATATTTACTGCTAATAGCAGTTTTATTAATGCACTGAATACTTACATTTTAAGTTGAATGGATTCCATGTTAAATGGATTCTTCTCGGTTAAGCAACGAAGTGACGTGGATGACGTCACTTTACATTGCTCAGTAAACTTAAAAATAATAATTTAAATAGGAGCATTTACTCAAAAATGTTGAGCTACACAAAAATAAAACTAAATTCCTCATTAATAAAATGTAATTGTTTCAAGTTGAATTAACTATATAACAGACTTTAATTGCAGTGTACTCAATCTTTATAAGTTAGTAGTACTGTTCGGGTTTACAGTGCATTTATACTGTATGCATTTGTGTTTATGTCAATGCACATTAATGTCTTGTGAGCCTTAGAAATGTTGTATTACATTATGCCACATTATGCTATTTTGTATTTCCTTTCACATCCCTTGAGGCATCGTTGACACCTTTTGCTTTTGTCAGAGCTAGTTGCTGTGAGAGGCAGACACCTGAGGTCTCCTAAACACCTTCAGCAAGAGTTTCTCTTATAACACGTCCTTCATTCCAGGCTGATGTGATTTCTGTATTGATTTCTTCAGAAACAATCCAAACTTGGACTTTATATCTTCAACATGGGACAGTGCCCTATCTTCGTCACCTCTGGGCTCATCCTGATAACATTTTCACCTGACGCTCTACCTAAACCACAACAAAATCCCATATTTTTTCTGACGGAAATGTAACTTCCATCTCAACAATGTCCTTTATCTGCTAATTCACCGTCATTGGTTGATTTATGGTTTGGATCCCACTCATTGTGGTTCTGTGTGTCGGTCTGCTCCAGTTTTTCTTGTTCAGTAGCATTCAAGCCTGTTCTCTTCCATGATTAAATAATGATCGAGAGTGTCTTACAATAAGTTTACTCATTGTTTTGCTGAGCAATAAAACAAGTTTATTCCTAACGTTTTTTTTTTTTTTCATATGCATTTCTTACTGGAACTTATGGCGCATATAGGCATCTAAATTTATGAAACACATAAAGAATGAGGCACAATGCATGCATAATCAATATGATTATAAGAAAATGTAATTAAATGCAACATTAGTGCATTAATAAATCAAAACTTATTGCTTTAAACACATAATTCTTAATAAAAGTGTCCTATTAACAGATGATTGCATGAACTGCATGTCCTATAGGAATAGGGTTAGAAATATGGTTTGGTTTAGGGTTAGCTGCATTTAGTTTTGCATAATTTTTAGTTATTACTATAGTAAGTTCATGTAATGTCTAACAAGGACACTAAAATATGTTACCAATATTTATATATCTCTAAAGTTACATACACAACACTTCAGTATTACATAAATTTATTTTTAATTTTTTTTTTTTTTTATACAACTTGTCAGTAAGAAAAAGTGATTGCGTCGCAGATTCAGTGTAGCATTTAATTCGGTCAAGAAGATATTTCTTTGAAGACACATATCAACATGACTTAAAAAAATGGTAACATCTAAATTACCTGTTTTTATTCATTTACAAAAACAATATTTAGAATCACTGAATCAAGCCAAATACATAAATTTTACCAACAAAATTTTAATGGGTTGAATCAGGTAAAAATTGCTCTTTAAAGGTAACAATTGTCTTTTTATTTATTTATTTATTTATTTATTTTTACAATGTATAAAGACATTTCGCGTATCTTTATACTCTTCCTTATTTTCCTATAAATGAGAGTGTAATTTTGTTTTCCTCTGCTGAAGATGGCAACCACAAAAAAAAAAAAAAAAAATGGTTTAGAATGCAAAAACTATCCCCATGTTTTTTTTTTGTTTTTTTTTTATAAATTTTTTTAAAAGAATTACTTCTTTTGCTTTGATTTACACAGAGCAAATCAGCTCTTTTAAACCTGTAATTTTGTTCATTTTGATACTAAATGATAACTAACACCAATTCCCTCACGATTCATACCTTCAGAGATGCAATTCCCAAAGCGATTTGCAAGTGGTATGATATTGAGGTGTGTGATGAGCTTCAACAGAGTTTAATCTCAACCATTAAACAGCTGAGACACTCAGAACAACTGCTTGGCAACTACTTGAAAGAAAAAAAAAAAAAAAAAGCATCAACAGTGAAACCCAATTTAACAAAATTGAGCCACATTTATGATACTCACATGTTTTGACTTAACTTAACTGACAATTTATAGTGCAAGTATACTTGTAAGATTTCTTTAAGTGAACATAACATCATACTTATAATTTACTGTTAATATATTACTTTTGCACATTAAGTATACAACTATGTTTGTATTATTTTTTATACTTTAAATGTACCTTTAACTGTACTTTAACTCTTTACATTTTAAAACATTTTATTCTAACTTCATGCATCCTTTTTTATCAACAATGAATGTGGGTAAGTTTCATAAAAAAGCAACATTTTAAACAAAAAGCTGAGAAAATCACAATTTTGTCAAAGACTATGCCCAGATGGGATTCAGAATGATAACCAAAACATAGATGGAGTAGATTGAGTCCATGAACACCCCCAAAGCTTCACAGTCATTAAACCATCCATAGTTCGACAATTCATTCGGTAATGTTAGGCAGTTTTGAACTTATATGCTGTTTAATGTTTGATGATCATGTTATTTTACATTTGCTTAACAATATTCTCTCACTTGTTTCTGCTTCTTCTTCACCTGTGTTTGATCCAGAGATTCTGTATTATTTCAGAAGATGAGTAAAATAGGGGGTGCTATTATTACTCATCTTCTGAAACCATTTTCTTACTAACCATATAACTAACCATATAAATTTCAAGAAGGGTCTGTCTGCATCTAATAGGCCAAATATATAAAGACTTTTCTATCAGTATAATCCAAGTATACTTAAGTGCAATTTTAAGAATATTTCTAAGAAGTACATAAAAAGTAGAATGAAAGTATACTTTCTTATTTTTAGTTTAAAAGAAGTAATAGCACACTTGAATAAACTTTTTTTTTTTTTTTTTTTTGTAAGGGAAGTATAAACACACCCTTGGTGTATCTGTCAGTTTCTTACTTTGTCTGTATTTTTACATATACATCTCATGCATAATAGTCTATATTTAAATATATTCTAGCTAGAGGAGATGGGCTTGAGTCTTGGTCTACAATTAGTCATTTAGCAGATTTTTTTTTTTCAAAACAACTAACAAATGAAGAACATCACAAGCAATTTATAATACAAGCATACTTTGTATGTGATACTTCTCAGGTACTCTGCTTCGCTTTTAATTATACTAATTTATGATAAAATCTTTTATTTATTTTGCAAGACAGATATGTATAATGGAATCATACATATAGATTTGTGTGTGTGTTTCATATTTAGAGATGACTCCCACACATTAAACCCCAGGCATACACAAGTAAAGAGGGAGAGGAGTTTATGAATTATACATACCTTATAACATAACTTATATAGAAATATATGTTTTAGAGCATCAGACTGCTTGAAACTCATTAGGACTGCTGGCCATTACTGTTTCATTACTGATACATTGTAAATATAATATGTAATTCTCTAATTATTTTCATGATTGTGACAGTTGTAATTGTTTAATAATTAATTGTGCAGCCCTTTAAAAGTTATTTTAATTTATAGTGCATTCAGGGTCTTGTTTAACAAAGAATAAAAATAGGTGTTTACATTTTTACAATGAAGACGTTCATCAACAATGCTAAGAAGGAATTTAGTATTTGACATCTAAAGAATTGCTCTGACATGATCACATTAATCAGTTAAACCAGAAACTAGACATAATCACCACCATGAAAATATCATTTCATTCACTTAAATATGATTAATGAGGCTCAGAGATGTAAAACACATCTCCCTCTCTCACGCACACAACACTCTCTTCTATAAGTCTCTAATAATTTTTTTCTTGTATGTTGCGAATGCATGTGTTAGCAGTGTTACAGTGTTGTTTGCCTACTTCTCATTTAAATAATTCCATACTGTCCTAAAAGAACTTTTTCTTCCAGAGACATTTTCTGCTTCACAAGATTATATTTACATTTTAATGAAGTTGCCCTGTGGTTAACCTGTTGATCATTAACACACAATGGGTGTTTTTACGAGATACATGATGCTGCACTTTCAAGCAGCACAGTACCAGAGTCCCACTTAATATTAGGTGTCTTTAAAATATGTACTTTTGATGGTCAATCAATCAATCAATCAATCAATCAATCCATCCAATCATCCATTCATAATAAATAATTGTTTGGCACAACGCACTTCTGTTCATGTTGTATTGCAAAACATTTTTGCTGCTATTGAAGTGGACTATACATAAGGTTGAGGACATATTGTATGGTATGGTTAGATTTAAATGGTAGGGTCAATAGTGTAATTGTTTTACATATAAATATAGCTGCAAGCAGCAATTAAGGGGCCAAGCACAAAAAAGACATGATGAGTTATATGTATGCATGGCTGGGAGCATCTGAGCAACTGCAGGAATAAGTAATTAAAGACATTTTTAGATGATTTTAGGCAGAACAGTGGAAAAAAATGTGAATATAATAATATAATCACTTCTGGCCAATAGGTGATGCTGCTACAAAATTTTTACCAAAATGCTGTGTGATCAGTGTGAGGTGACTATGACACATCCAAAGTTTGGTGTCAATATGCCAAAGCATTGCAGAGTTATATCCTCAGAATCAGCTTGGCAGCATGCCATCAATGTCGTTGAATAGTTATTCCAGAACGGTTTGGTCTATCAAAAAGCTTTTAATAACTTTTTGCCAGCATGGTCTGAAAATGATCTGAGTCAATTTTGATGAAAATTGGTCTAGAAGGAGTTAGATAAAGTTTTCAAATTAATTCAAAATGGCGGACAGCAATTTCTACTAAATATGGTATAATTAAAAGTGTCATTGTTTACTTGGTATCATTGTTCAATTCATAATGCGTTCATAAAATACATTTACATTTGCATTTAATCATTTAGCAGATGCTTTTATCCAAAGCGACTTACAAATAAGAAGAACAATAGAAGCACTCAGACCAACAAGAGGCCAACAGTATACAAGGGCTGTAACAAGTCTCAGTTAGTCTAGCACAGTACACATACCAAAAGACAAATAGAATAAGAAAGTGCTAGTAATAATTAGTCATGTGGTGATGAAAAAGATGTGTCTTTAGACGTTTTTGAAAATGGCCAAAGACTCAGCTGCTCGAATTGAGATAGGCAGGTCATTCCACCAGCTTGGAACAGTCCAGGTAAAGGTCCATGAGAGTGATTTCGTGCCTCTTTGGGATGGTACCACGAGGCATTGTTTACTTGCAGAACGCAAGCTTCTGGAGGGCGCATAAGTCTGAACTAGCGAGTTCAGACTTATTCAGACTTATGACAGAATGTTATGACAAAATTCAAAATGGCTGACACCCAAAATGGCCAATATTGGAAATTTGAGTATCATTCGACACTGAATCAAAAGAACCTGGGAGGGGGAGGGGTATTCAGAAGTTATATGCATACATTTCTCTCTCCTTACCAGTAGGTGGCGCTTTGCCAAGATGCTACAAGTAGCCTCAGGTCATGCTTGTGATGCGTTCAGAAGTTATATGCATAAATTTCTCCTTACTAGTAGGAAGTAGGTGGAACATTCAAAATGGCGGAAAAAATTTGATGACGGAAAATAACGTCATAGGGTGCAATTGAATCATCTTGAGCCAAGGAATCAGAGGGAAAAATAATTTTGTTCAAGCGCTTATAGTTCAAATGTTATTAGCATAAACATGAATGCAAACTTGGACATTTGTTGGCACTAGAGGGATTTAGTTAGAGACTCCAAAACTGCTGTGGTTAATATTCAGACTGTTATCTATCTGTGTGCCAAATTTCATCATTTTCCCACAAACTGTGCTATGGGCTGCCATAGACTCATTAGCGGAATAAGAAGAAGAAAAAGAAGAAGAAGAGAAACACTAACGAATACAATAGGTGCTTGGCCTCTAATTACAGAAATTAATTACAGATGTAATTACATGCAGGTATTTTTTTAGATAAGTACAAAGTAAAACAAGTACACAATAAGTACATAGTAGTAAAAAACACTTAACATAAAGTGGGTCCACGACCAGATACAAAATGTGTTAGATCTGGTATGATCAGTTTGCAAGGAATATAGCAATATAGAAAACATATTTGTATGAATCCGTTCAATCTCATTTGTATGTTTTCATCTGCATAACCTCCCATATGTCCAATGATATAATCACGGCAAAGGTTTGTGTAGGCCATTGCATGAAAATCTATATACAGAACTAGGTAATGTGTGATGTAATAAGTTCCAGAACACAAAGATTTTTAGATATGCAAATATCTTGACATCTTCATTACCCCAAAATAGCCTAAAACAATTATTTAAAATGCTGACCTATTGTTTCATTTCATTGTTTTTAATCTTTAGCTTAATTAGTCAGTAAGAATCGAACAAGTAAGGTTTATGGATTGTGTTGAGTTTTAGAAATGCTAGCTTACCAATGTGAGAGATACCGTAAGCATACTCTGACAGCTCTATCAATAATAATCCCAAATGCTCTGATGGAGAACTGAGATATAGAACATAATCAAACCAGAATCCCGCAGGAAGGTCTAATGCCTGTACTGCTCTACACAAACAGTTCAGAGCAGAAAATAAACATTGACTATTATATTCAACATTACTGTAACATTTATCAGTGGAACACAATCAGATATTAACAGCTATTGTAGATGCTTCTCTAATAAATTCACTCCATTTTCAGTGAGTATTGGCTTCCATTTCACTCTGTTCCTCACATAAAGCTAACAAAGAAAATGATACAAATATGCAACAACTTGCGGGTGAGTAAATAATTACTAGTTTTAGTGAACTAATTCTTTAATACTGCACACAGCTATGAAAAAGTATGTTTTTCATTAGCACCTGCCAACAAGGGTTGAAAGGGGAAACACTGGGCAGCGTATTGCAGGCTTTAAAAGAATGAACACAGAAATAATTCAATTTCTTGTGCCAAACTGGGACATAAACTGTTACTGGGAATGAGAACAGCCAAACTGGACAGCTTGTGTGCAGGAGAGATAGGAGCCATTCTGAGCCCTGATCCACACTACCAAGGGCAGTTGGCTTTTTGTGTGAGCTCAAGGCCAAAAACCTGGACAAACATCTTCTGCTATTCATACAACCCATGCTGGCAACAGCAAGAAAGCACATTGCTGCCATAAGTACAGCGGCCAGACTAAACACAAGCCAACTAATTATACCCTAGTCTATGTTTAAGAAATACGAACTAGGTTTCCTTACAAAATATCTCCAGTCAGTAGTAAAATTACACTTTGATAAAATAATAAAGAAAATCAGCCAAAAATGAAATTGTCATCATTTACTCACACTGTGTTGTTCCATATCTATATGACTTTATTCCATAGTACACAGAGTGTAAAACAGACTTAAACAAACAAACAAACAAACAAAAAACAACTGTCACTCTTTGTCATAAAATGTAAGTGAAGGGGGACTGAAAAAAAAAAAAAAAAAAGTTAATTTGACTTGATTTGGCTTGATTCAAAGTTTCAAACTTGTATTTAAAGTGTCAAATTGAACTCAGACAATAGCTCGATGTGAGGAACAGACAGAAATTTACGTTTCTGCTGTGTCCACTTATTTTCAGTGAACAATTTAAATGTTGATCCTTATTTACTAAGCTATCATATTGCTTGTAATTTTAGAGGTTGAAAGTTCCAGTCACTTTCATTATATTGACAATAGCAGCCAGGATATTCTTTGAAAATTCACCTTTTGTGTTTCACTGCAGAAAGAAAGTCATACCCCTTGTGAAAAAGAAGTGCACTTAATTGTATTTGTATGGTGCACTTGTAGTGTATTTCAAATAGTAAAATCTGTACTTGCAGATAATATAATATTAATGAAATAAAAGGACTTAGGTGTACTTTAGACAGTACACGTTCATGACTATGTTTCTTAACAAACTTAAGTACAGTTTGCAAAAAAGTCAAATTAAAAGCTTTAATTTAAAGTACATTTTAAATCATTGTTTTAATCATCTTTTGTTGTACTTTAAAGTACATTTATTTTCATGTGTTTACTTACATACTAAAGCTAATGTAAAGTACTGAGTATAATTTTAACTGTAGCATTTTATTCAATATTATATTTAAAGTTAATATATTTTAAACATACTAAATTGCAAGTTCATCATAACTAATGTCTAATTGCTAATGTATTTAAATACATGTCAAAAAAGTTTCAATAGAAATTACATTATATATTTTACTTTACTGTAAATGCTTGATAGTTTGGCAGTAAATTTTAACCATATTTAAAAAACAACAAGTAAATACAAACTTACATACAACGATGTCCTACTTAAGTGGCTAAAAACATGTAAGTATATTATTTCCATAATAAGTACTCTTTTTAAAAGTATCCAGAGCACTACCATACTGGTTGCTTTATTATTAAAGCAATTTGAATTCTTGTTAGCAGGTCCTTAACTCAAGCTCAACACTTCACCACAATGGTAACCCCCAAAACCACTAACATAACAAAAACTTTTAAATACCAACATAATAGAACATTAAACATTAACAAGACTCTCCATTTTCTCATCTTGCTAAAATAAAAAACATAAAATAACACTTTATTTCAACATTTACTCTCCTAATTCAGCCCTTTGCAAAGCATGATGGGAAGTGGAAGTCCTGTTTGATTGGATTACTTGATTGAAACATGTTATTTCAAAATGAAAACATCAAGTTAAGTCAAAGAGTAACCGTTTAACATGAAGCAATCACATTTGAACCAGAAACCTGATACAATGGTGTTAAATCAAAATAAATTTAAATTTAAATAAAGTGAACAGCATCGAAAAATATTTATTTATTATTATTTTTTTTTTTATTTATTTATTTTTTTTTTTGAGTACAGTATTACTTATGGACTGCCAACACTGAACAGTTATGTTTAGTTTGTTATGTAAATCACAGGACTAAACAAGAATCATTAATTGATTATTTGAATAAGACAATTTAAATGAAAACCATTTATTTAAGTTAAACTAAAACCATTCATTCAAGTTAAATGAACACCATTGATTCTAGTTAGTTGTACATGGTTGATTCTATTTGGTTTTACTTGTTTCAATCACATGGAACCACTGTCCATGAGTGAATCATGTCCAGCAAAAGAGCTTTTTTTTTTTTTTTTTTTTGTACACAAGCTTTTTTTAATGCTGTTAAAAATGTCTGGAAATAATTTATAACACAAATATGCATTACATTATCAACATTGCCACAGGGGGCACCACAGTGGCATTAACCTGTGTGCCCTTACTACCAGAGGTTGTGTACAGTTAGCCAATCAGATTAGGGCTTGCCAGATGGAGAAAGTGATGTCGTGTTTGGTGTGTCTACTGTATAAGCATCAGCAAATGGACACTGAGATTACAGGCAGAGTAACACAAGAACGTACGTTAATGTATAACGGGACCAAGAATTCACTTTTTTTCTGATAGTGACCCAGCAGCCTCGGACAGCTTGGTGCTTTCATCAGTAGTTCAAACATGCTCATCTTCCTTTCGCAGATCAAAACCGGCAGGACCAGTCCCATCGGATCACTGTCACACCTGTGTGCCTCTCTCTCTCTCTCCATCTGCTCCGGCAAGGCCAGCCGCTGTCAGAAGGGACGATCTGTTGGCCCTATTCCTCGCCTCCCATTCCCCCTCACCCTGTCACATCCTGTTTCCCTCACGGTTGATCAAAAGAACCCCAACGTCAGCGTACAACACAACCCCCAATCTGTGCCGTGATATCCACCCGCAGCCAAATGGTGGCCCAATGTCATCCCATCTTGAGCGCAGAATGCTCAGTATAGTCACTGCACACCTCGGAAAACACCAACCCAGACAGATGTTTGCTTGAGTAACAGGGGGTGAGTCTGTGTGTACTGAAGAGATATGAAACATATTTCCCATTTAAAGTTGCTAAAAATGTTAAAATATATTTTAAATGTCACCCAAAAATGCCATTATTTTATTTATTTATTTTTTTTTTTTGCCTCCAATTCAACTAATTTCCTTGTGAAAAAGATGTACACTTTAGTATAAGCACTTGAAGTTTGTATAGAGCATATTTCAATCCTTATAGTTATTACACTCCACCAGTTGATTATCCTCTCTGAAACATTTAAAACATTGCACATTACACACACACACACACACACATGCAGGCACGCACGCACGCACGCGCACACACACACACACACGCAGATCATATCTGAAGATACAAGTGAAAAATAATCCATTATTCATCATTTATATTCATTATTCAGACAGGTTAATGAGGTAAATGGTTTGCTTTGAGTGGGGAAACGCAGGTCGCAAACTGCACTCAGAATTGCTAAGATATTGAAATGAAAAAAATCAGAGATCTCAACATGGACCAAAATATCTCAATTGCTATTCATACTCTTACTATGTCAAAAAATGTCTCATTGTCTATTATATTTCTTTGAGAAATTATGTTGATTTTTCAATTAAATATACAAACATAAAAATATCATTCAGAGCACCTCTGATCAATAAAATAGGTTTTGTTTAATCAATAACAATTTGGTCTAGCGCCAAGCCTAATTACTATTTGGTGATGTGTATCACTGCCATGGTTAAATGACACGGATAAACTGTGGGGTTGAAGATTTTGATTATTTTGTACATCCCTAAACAGTTTAAAGGGATGGTTCACCCAAAAATTACAATTCCAAACAGATCTCGCCCCCCATTGACTACCATAGTATTATTTTCCTATTATGGTAGTCAATGGGGGGCGAGATCTGCTTGGTTACAAACATTCTTCCAAATATTTTCCTTTGTGTACAGCAGAACAAAGAAACATATACAGGTTTGGAACAACTTGAGGGTGAGTAAATGATGACAGACTTTTCATTTTTGGGTGAACTATCCCTTTAAGTAGAAAGTTAATTGAAAATTATGCCATAATACAGAGTACATAATACAGTTGGCTGCAGTTGTCAATTGTTCTGCATTAATTTCTGTTGAGTTTCTAACAAACAAACTCTAAGAGCATGTTTATATAGTTAATCCTGCCAATGGGTCTTACAAGTAAATTCCTCCCGCTTTGGCAAGCCATCAGCCTGTTTGCCAACATGCACTGATCGCTTTCCCCTCTTATATTGATTTTCGGCAACTTAGCCGATCTGAGAAAGCAATCTCTCTATCCCTCTTGTGCACTTTTATTTCAGTGCCTTTAACTATGGCCACTATTCCATTTCATTTTTATTTATTTCCTATTCTAGCTTTATCCATATATAATGTGGATAACATAAAGTGACATTACAGTATAGTGTCAGGATTCTGTCACTTCAGTCTAGTTTATTCTTGGTTTTGTGACAGAGCCCTGACACTCCTGTATTGTCTTTTCATGGTGTTTATAATGTTTATATGTGAATATACACTGTATAACAATTGAACAGGTGAACATAATGAGTAAGGAACACAGGAAATGTGACAATATAAGCACAACGGAACAAAATATCAACAAAAAGTCTTTTGAAAACGTCAACATAAGAATCAGCAAGAACACAAGACGTGTAACGGTTATGTTATGTTTGTGTTTTCTTTAGTTCCTGGGCTTCCTTCTGTCTTTAGTTCCTGTTGCCTTTGTCCCTGTTGTTAATTAGTTGCTATGGTTGCTCATTGATTAGTTCATTATGTTCACCTGTTCCTTATCTGGTTTGATTGTGTATATATACTCATGTGCTAGAGTTACTCCTTGCCGGTTCTTGTTTGTGTTTATGTATGGTTAGCTATTCTCCTGTGATATCCAGTGGTTTGATTTTGTAAATATATACTATAATATTCCCTTCGTCTTCATCATCATGCTTGTCTGCAACCACAGCTGTAACAACATGTAACAATTAAAAGGTTTTATCATACTAGCCTTTGTATAACACTTAAAGTCCCCCTGTTGTCAATAATTTTATCCTTTAAAACTCATCACCAAAATGACATATTTAAACGTTTTTTCCTGTGAAAAAAAAACATTTCATGTCTAAAAATAGCTTGAATTGAAATTGCACACCCTTGCCTCATTTAGTATACGCGGATCAATGAATATGCAAACTAGCCCCTCCACTCACTCACTCAGCTCAACAATGAACTCGCTCAACTTACTGAGGTAAATGCAGCACAATGGTATCACTCTTTATAACATCGGACACATAACGGGTTATTAATAGCCTATAATTAGCCTTTTGCTTTACTGTGTTATCAAACAGCTAATAATGTGTTGCTAATGTTACACAAACCATGTTCCTGTTTGCCATGTCAGAGTAAGACAGCTGCCTTCTAACAATCAGTATCCTTACAAACGCTTTGAACAACTCAGAACATCAGTGGAGAAAGGCATATAGTTCATCATAACATCGTAATAAACATCATACTCCCGCCATATTGCTAAATCTACGCGATTTTTCATATCAACCAAAAAATATACCAGGATAACCTGGCTTCTCTTGAGACTCCCCTGCTGGTTCACTGTTAACGACATGCTAAAGCCCGCCGGCATGTTGACGTGATTGGTTACAAGGTAATTTGTGATTTGTGACACCAATGATTTCAAACCGCGGGTTTGAGACTGTCTTTTTTCTGCAGTTTTAAAGAGAAAATACTCAGCAGTGGTGTTGACATCTGAATTTGCACATGGTTTGTCTTAAAGCATATTAAAAACACCACATAGACATATAAACAACATCAAAAACTTGATTTTCACCACAGGGGGTCTTTAAGTGTTATTATACACTGTAACAATTTGTTTTAATGTTTATGTTGTGAATTTGCCCTATTGTAAGTATATTAATGTAAACATATTTTGTACATATTTTGTGCTTTAGAGCTTAGGATGTAATGCACCCACAATATTTCTTGAACATGCAGGTATGACACATCTCACTGCATTAATGTCATACACTGAGAGCTTGGGAGAGATGCCCACGCATGGATGCTGTTATCAGAGAAGGGCAATTGAAATGACAAAGTCTGAAAGTATTGGATTAGGCTGTGTGTCATGATGCAGTCAGCGGTCTTGCAAAACCCCAATGATAAGCGGCGCCACATCAAGAATCTCTCATCTGAGTTGTGGGCTTTTCCCAGTTTGACTTGACATATCTGCTAGGATTCTGTTGCTGTTGTCAGAATAACCCACAGAGACATTTAACAAAAGCTAGAGAAGATACATGCACATTTACAGAATTTACAAGCACACACTTGACTTTTTATGCCATTTTTTCCACCTTAGCAAAACATTGTATGATATTTCAGTCGCAACAGTCACAAAGAACAAAAGACATTTATAAATCCATTACCCAGTATGCACTGCCTGATTCAAATGAGAAAGTTTGAGGTTTGTATTAACGTAAAATTATAATTTTAATTATTGAACAATTTTATGTGTGCAATTATCACCTTTTATCAACTAGAAAACACTCAGGGGGGAAATCACTAATAATAAACTGTGCCCACTGACAGCATCACATTCTGTGTTGTTCTAGCATCCAGTTCACTATGAATGAATCATCTTTTTAAAATGTAGAGAGTGTGAATAAATACACCTCAAAATTTGTATATCATCTTTTGGTGAATTACTGTTGTAATTTTCCAATGGGATGAGAAAAAAATCGTTCTCTTTCAATAAGAGCTAATATTTCATGTCAATATATTTTTAACAATTTATATGAAGGTTATATATGACACACTGACAAACACATCTATCTCTCTAGATAATAAATGAAAAAAAATGTCCCCTTCTGAGCTGGAATTTGTGTGCAAGTGGAATTTTTTCCTAGTTTCTTGTGATATTACTCTCATTGCATCAACCCAAATAGAACAGCTTAAAGATTACCAGCAACATCTGCTGCTTTAAGAAAAACAACTATTGATTAGTGGTATTAGGAAAATGAACATACGGCCTGAAATTGCAATTAGTATGTTGTGCCTTATGGGTGAGAGTGTGCAGATGTTTTCTAACTAGTTTGATCAGAGCCGTATGCCACTGCGACATCACATGTGAGCCCCTGCGGAAAGAAAGCTGGGGTTACTGCACTATTGCCAACTTCACAATGCAAAATATGAATTATATATGAAAATATGCTGGAAATGTGGAGAACACACACACCATATCAAATACGGTGTGTGTTATTTATAGAAAAATAATCCAAGAATCACATATGAATTTAGTTTTATATATATATATATAGTAATAAATTAGCTCAAAAGGGAAATATGAATAATCATAACTCGTTATAATTAATTATAAATATTTGAATCAGTTAATTGAATTAACTTGTAGAATATGGCAGTGCTGTATCAATTAATCTGTTCGGCCAGCGATAACTCATTATTGATCGTCTATCATCTTTTCAGAAAGGATATTATCTGTGGCCACAGAAAATAACTCTTTCTTAGCATGTAGCTGTGACTGTAATCAATTATCATTGACATTGGTTTATAAGCAATTCTGAATCAACTTGTAAGAATGTGCACAAAAGATTTATTTAACTAAATCACAAACACATAGCTAGACTAAACACACACAGACATACAGTACAAATCACACATACATGAGAGAGTGGAAATGAATTTGAACCGTAGCATAATAGGGGAATGGGCTATGAAAAGAGTCATTTAATGAGCTGGAAGAACCATCAGTTTCTCACTATAAAGCACCTTTGTTAACAGAGGAGTTCAAACTTAAAACTAAATCACCATTTAGTATTTAAATGTACAAAAGGAAAGTTGCGCATTGGGATCTGCATGTTGTGAAGATTGACTTTTACAATTGTGTGTTGGATCGATCCAGGCGCTACTATATGTGCTCAGCGTAAATGAACACACCCCCTTTGAAAAGTAACTTTTTAAACAATATCTCAATTAACACAAAAAAATATCCAAAATGTTGACAAGACTAAGTTTAATATAACATCTGTTTAACTTATAACATGAAAGTAAGGTTAATAATATAACTTAGATTACACATTTTTCAGTTTTACTCAAATTAGGGTGATGCAAAAATGAGTACACCCCACAACAAAAACTACTACATCTAGTACTTTGTATGGCCTCTATGATTTTAATGACAAAAAGGCAAGTCTTCTAGGCATGGAATGAACAAGTTAGCAACATTTTGCAACATCTATCTTTTTCCATTCTTCAAGAATGACCTCTTTTAGAGACTGGATGCTGGATGGAGAGTGATGCTCAACTTGTCTCTTCAGAATTCCCCATAGGTGTTCGATTGGGTTCAGATCAGGAGCCACTGAATCACTTTCACCCTTTTCTTTAGAAATCCAACAGTGGCCTTAGATGTGTGTTTAGGATCATTGTCATGTTGGAAAAGTGCACGACGACCAAGGGCACGGAGTGATGGTAGCATCTTCTCTTTCAGTATAGAGCAGTACATCTGTGAATTCATGATACCATCAATGAAATGCAGCTCCCCCACACCAGCAGCACTCATGACAGCACTCATGACACTCTCATCACTCCAGAGTATAGAGTCCCAGTAGTCTTCATTTTTGTCAGCATGGGCCCTGGCAAACTCTAGGTGGGCTTTTTTGTGCCTGGGCTTTAGGAGAGGCTTCTTTCGTGGACAGCACCCATGCATGCCATTCCTCTGCAGTGTACGCTGTATTGTGTCATGGGAAATGGTCACCCCAATTTAGCTTTCTACTTCTTTAGATAACTGCAGTGAACTTGCATGCCGATTTTCTTCAACCCTTCTCATCAGAAGACGCTCCTGTCGAGGTGTTAACTTCCGTGGACGACCTGGACATAACTGTGGGATGGTTGCAGTTCCATCTTTTTTACATTTTTGTACCACTTTTGCTATAGTATTCTGACTGATAAGTAAAGCTTTGCTGATCTTCTTGTAGCCTTCACCTTTCTGGTGTAAAGAAATGATTTTCTTTCTCAGGTCTTGTGACATTTCTCTTCCATGTGGTGCCATTGCTGACAGCATGAAATGGGAAGGGGTTTTAACACCCTTTTATAGTCAACTGTCTGCTGGACACCTGTGTAATGAATAATTCGACTCACCTGTGGTTGAATTCTTGTTCAATTAGACATTTGTAGTCTAAAATTTAGCTTTGCTCCAGAGACTTTCATTGGGGCGTACTCATTTTTGCATTACCCTAATTTGAGTAAAACTGAACATTTTGTTCTCTAAGTTATATTATTAAACTTACTTTCATGTTATAAGTTAAACAGATGTTATATAAAACTTAGTCTTGTCAACATTTTGGAAATTGTTTTTGTGTTCATTGAGATATTGTTTAAAATGTTACTTTTCAAAGGGGGTGTACTCATTTACGCTGAGCACTGTATATATTATTATTATTATTATTATTATTATTATTTACGTTTGCATTCACCTAAAATGTATTTTAAAAATGAAATATATTTTCTTGCCTTTTGCCCCCTTAAATTTTAGCTTGTGAAGATTTAAATTAAATATTTTGTTTAATTAGAAATAAAAATGTAATTCCTAAAGCCATGCTATTTAAAACATATTTTTAGCTTATATTTTAATATAAAATAATGCAGGAATTCTAAATGAAAGCAGTGAATTTTTAGGGGTGTTAAAACAGCTGTGAAAGGTGTGTTTTACTTTAATTTTTTCACCCGAAATCTAACCCTCACTCACCCTTGCTCCAAACTTGAAAAGAAAAGACTTTTGAACCATGTTCATAATGTTATTTTGCATTAAAGCATTTGGTGACCAGCAGCTGTTAGGCACCGCAAAAAGTACAAAAAAACACCATAAAATGAGTCCACACTACTTGTGTTGCAAGTCTTTTAAAACTCCTGGGAATAATTGCATATTTTCAGAGAATAACAAACTAAATTTCCTCAGAATACTTGAAATATAACATACATCATATAGACAACATTTATGGTGCTTTTAATCCTTTTTGGAAACTGAACAGATGCTTGGTCTGATCAATGTCACTATAAATTGTAATTTTATGGATAACAGCAGGTTGAAGACACTGAAAATATTATTCTGTGATCCATTGAAACAATAACAGAATTCAGATTCGGAACGACATGATGGTGAGTAAATAATTAATTTAAATTTTTTGAGTGAGTTAAGCTATTTTAAATTGTTGTTCACTGCAAATGTTATTCCCACCGCCACAGCATTTGAATCTCATTTGAAGTTCTAAATATATAAACTTGACACATCTCGATTGACTATGAGACACACGAAAAACAAAATGCTGTCTCATGGCCAACCTGTCTGTCATCAGTGCAATTCTTTTCTTTAATATTACTCCACTCTCTCTTAGCTTTGGGGTTGTATTTCAACAAACTCATTATGCAAGGATATTAAAGTTACCACATCTGGGTAAAAATGTAATGACACTGAAATGTAATATTTACACAGTATACAATACACAAATGTAATATTTGTTGGATCCAGCTATTCTTGACAGCATCACAGAACACGATTTTAGCCACAGAGATCCATGCAGTCACTGGAGTTTTGCCATTCATTACAGAAATAAGGCGAAAGAGAAAATAGATGGAAAAGAATAGAACAATTCCTTCAAATTTTCCCTGTGATTCTTGCGGCATGTTCCTGTCTGTCATGCCCTCACCTTGTCTTTCAAGTGGCAAGTGGGTTTGATTTCCCCATGAAAGTTGATACCAAATAGCTCATCCTGACAACTCAAACCACATAAAAATGTGTGTCATTTCTACTCTTAATATAATAAAAAATGGACCAAAATAAAACAGACAAGGAATAAAAGAAGACAAAAACATGTACAGTATATTGAAAGCAAAAAATGTGGTAGCAATTGGGCCATTGGGAAAAAGGTATGACAGCCAATTAACGATGACAGGATGAGACTGTGTGTGGCCCCTGTACAGGGCCACAGTCGAGTCAAGGGCCCTATTTGGAATCAGACAGAACTGGAAAGGCATCCCTCACTCGATTTACCTCTTTTCCCCTCAGAAGCTTCATGAAACGGCAGGCAGAGTGAGGGTCCAATCCTGCTGTTGACAAGACCTCAGGGAACCGTCCCGTCTGCGGCGGATTCATTCCCATGTCACTTTGTCTCCTCTGATCCTCACAGCGGCAACAGCGTGTTGAGGGAGACAGCTTTTTCTCGACTTCTCTTTCATACTCTTTCATTTCTCACTCCCTCTGCCAATCCAGCGCTGTTTCACTGAACGCATAGCGAGAGGAAGATGAAGACTATTCCCTTTTGTCCAATGTCACACTATCTTCCCCAGTTAATATAAAAAAAAATGCTTGTAAATGTGCTGAAGTTTCTGAAAAAAAAAAAGAGCTACTTTTACGACCTGACACCAGTCTCTGAAAGTAACCTAACGGCAAATGAGCCCACACATTTCAAGAGCCAACGTGATCTCATTAATATTCGTAGGTGGGTGTTTTTTTCAAGTATGGGCACTTTTGGCTCTGTGGACTGTAGAAAATAAATTCACTTATAATGCTTTTCACTATCTCGCTTGTTTATTTAATCAGACTAGTAACAATGTCATTGTATATACAGTGTATAGAATTCTATTGTTTTCGTCAGTTTTCTGAACACCATGAGCTAATGTATCTTCAAGTATATCACAGATTACCATCCAAAAATGGAAATAACAGTGGTGGAGATAAATGGCAGTGTTCTTTGTCTGCTACATTTAATTTCATAGCAAGCATTGTATGTACAGAATGTCATATTTACACTTTGACTTGATATTTATCTTGATCACATCACAGGTTGTAGAGTATTTGGATGGATGGATGGATAGTTTGCAAAAAATGTAATATTTAGTAATTTTTTTGTTTATATCAATCATTTTCAAACAAATATTGAAATGGCTTTTTGTTACTTTTTTTAAATGGTGTGTAATTGTACAAAATTATTCATAACACATCATTATACAGTATTTTAAGAGAAAAAAAAAAATCTATGAATACAAATCACTTGAAGAGTGATAGCAAAAATAAATTATTTGAAAATGAAGGTATGTAATATCTATAATACCTGTAGGTACACCCAGGTATTTCTACATATAGTTCTAGCACCCATATATTTATTTTAATTAGCTGGCATTGATAAAATAATAAATGACTAGAATTATATTAATAAATGTGATCTTGGGCCACAAAACCAGTCATAAGTCGCACGGGTATATTTGTAGCAATAGCCAACAATACATTGTATGGGTCAAAATTATCAATTTTTCTTTTATGCCAAAAATCATTAGGAGATCATGTTCCATGAAGATATTTTGTAAATTTCCTACCGTAAATATATCAAAAAATTATTTTTGTGAGTGGATATACGTTGCTAGGGACTTATTTGGACAACTTTAAAGGCGATTTTCTCAATATTTTGATTTTTTTTTTTTTTTTTTTTTTTTGCACCCTCAGATTCCAGATTTAGTTGTAATATTGTCCTATCCTAACAAACCATACGTCAATGGAAAGCTTATTTATTCAAAAAATTGACCCTTATGACTGGTTTTGTGGTCCAGGGTCACAAATAAGTTTAATACATTTGTCATTATCTCCATCATTTACTGAATAAAACAAGAGTACTGAAATCACCTGTCTTGCAAAGGTTCCAAAAAAGAAATTCAGTCTTTAAAAAGAGGAAGATATTTAGAACATGTCCATACATTGATATTGTATCAGTATATAACTAACATGAACATTTTATGTATGGAGGCTGATAAAATATCATGTATCAAGAGCAGATCCATAAAGAGTTTGAAGGCAAAGTGAATAAAGAATATAGCAGCACTATATTCCTCCTGCTTTGACTACTTTCAGGTTAGTCTGTCAGAATCTGGGTAAAACGGTCATAAGATGCATTTGCTGTAGTTATTTTATAATTCATGTGATTCTGTGTTACTCAGTCACTGTGAAA
This sequence comes from Ctenopharyngodon idella, assembly GCF_019924925.1. Classification (NCBI taxonomy): domain Eukaryota; kingdom Metazoa; phylum Chordata; class Actinopteri; order Cypriniformes; family Xenocyprididae; genus Ctenopharyngodon; species Ctenopharyngodon idella. The sequence continues at coordinate 29,472,123 of NC_067223.1, forward strand.
TTCTCTTCTAAATCCTATTGCTGACTGAAGTTCTATGTTACATAGTACCAGTGCTTCCTCATTATGATTCTTCAAGAGCTTTTTACACATTCGTTAAATAGATGTTAATTGTACAGTGGTAATGAATGGAAAGTTGTTCTGCAGAAATCAAGAAAAGCTGAACAGCACTAAATTATCTGAAGGGTTCGACACTTAAAATACTGCTGCAATTCTAACTCAGCTTACATTTGTATCTTTACATTTAAAGTCACTGTCATAATTGCTAATTATACTAAGTGAAAGTTATGTAGTTCAAACAAGTGTCGTATAATGTCAAGTTTAAATTTTGTCATTATACTATTTCACATTATACTATCTTTATACATTATACTATCTTTTGTGTGTAATATATATATATATATATATATATATATATATATATATATATATATGTATATTACAAGGCTCTGTGGAATACTTGCTATTATATATTGCTACTTGCTGTATATTGCTAAAAACAGATAACACAGGCTCATCCGGGTAACTGAAGTCTGCAGCGTTATACGCTTGCTAGGAACGATTTTTCCTCCTGGAAGTTTTGCATTTGGTGAGCTAATAAAATATTAAAACGCAGTCAAATCAATATTTTGTATACAGTTATTTAATTATGTCATCCGGTATCGCGGAGTCACTCTCTTGTTTCATACAAACTTATCTGCTGCCATTTTGCGACTATTGTTTTGTTCACTGTAATGGATTATAAGATAACAAACAGGTACGATTTTAAATCAGTTTCATCCCAGATCAATATCTCTTATCTCTATAATTTTTTAGGTGGCGAAATGCCATGTAATATGTGGTATGACTGTATCATATCTTCTAAATGTCCGTCTAGTTTGACCTTGCCACTTGCTAGCAACTGCTCTCTCCGCGGAAGCTTTGCGTTTAAGAGCTAATAAAATATTTCGACTCAGATCAATATTTCATGTCTAATTATTTACTTATGTGGCAAGTAGCCATGTAATAAGCGGGATAATGTACATCCTGCAGGTTGTTATCGTAGAATAAACCCCTTCAGGCTGATGCAAGACCCCTGTTGGGGTTTATTCTGCAGAAACAACCGGTTGGATGTACATTATCCCTTACATATAGCTATGAATGTAGCCAAAAATGTAGCTATGTAAAGTTCACTGCAGTTTCTTGTTAAAATGAACAATAAGTGCAGTCAGACAGCAACAACTTTTATCATTTTACTGAATCCCGCAGTTTTTGTGCTCACCACCCACACACACACTAAATATGATTTCATTGAAAGTAGTTATTAATATTTATTTCACAAAACATTACAATTTAAGACATATTGAAGTAGTTGTTTCAAACCAACATAAAAATTCACCACTAGAGAAAACAAACATTTGTTCAGTTTTCAACTTTTGACTCAAAATCTTACTATTACCGAAAGCTCTTGTGAAAACGTATGCACAACAAATATGTAACTGTATATTAAACATATAGAATGTTGACTTAAATATATTTCAGTGTATTATCTACCTGTGTGTAGTTTGTTTGTCTGTATGTGGTGTGTGTGTGTGATAAAAGAAAGGGGAAAAAATCAGTTCATTATAGCTTGTTGAACACCCCCACACTTTTTGTTGAGTTTCTCAGCTGTTGCCGTAGGGTACACCTGAAAGCAATATCACACAATATCATTTCAGCAACAAATTAATTGTGCTCAGCTCTTCATAGCGAGTCTGGATGTCATTGTTTTCTGAAACAGACAAGGAAGAGCCAAAAGCTGACGTTCCAGACAGATGTACTACATAAATGAATTGCACTGCACCTACTCTAGGTGAACACCTGCTCTAGGTGCTAGACTGTGTTCAGCAAAATCACCAACATGCTGACCACAATAACTTCAGTCATGAAACTATATGGTGCAAGCTGATAAGTTCTTTATCTTGTATGTTATCGGTCAGCAAGTTGTCTTGTGTACTTCATGGCGTGAGCTGATACACTGAAGAAAAAAAAAAAAAAAAAAATTGCGTAAAAACAATTTGCTCTCAGAAACTGCTAGTAAATTTCACAAATAATTACAAAGAAACTGAAAGTAATACATTAAATTAAACATGAAACTTTGAAGTAGAGACTGAAAACATATTCCAATAATCTTTGTTTTATTTTGAAGTATGATGTTTTGTTGTCAAAAATATCAATTTCAATTTTAAGTCTCAAGTGATCTGTCAGTAAATATGTCAGTGGATTTGTACTGTCACGTTTTGAGTTTGTCTTTTGATCTGTTTCTCCTTCCTGTTCATGTTTGAGTTTCTTCGTTATTCTTTGAGTCTGTTAATTAGTTCAGTTCTCCTCCGTTCTCCACTTGTTTGTATCCTAGGTTACTGATTTGATTAGTGTCCTTAGTTCAGGTGTGTCTTATTATTTAGCCTCGTTAGCTCTTCTGTTTCCTTTGTAGATAAGCTCTCAGTTTTTTGTCTGTTCTTGGTCTAGGTTTGTTTATGTCAAGTGTTATGTGGTATGTATCTCCTGGTTTATTCTCCTGTTCATTGTTTGAATTACTTTATTGAAAAGTCTCCAGAAGATATCTCCTTTGTTATGCGTTTTATTACAGCCACCAAACCTGACAGAAATCTAAACCGTTACAGAAGGTTGGATCACTCAGCACTGCCAATGAAAATAGTCAGTCAAATAGTCTCCAGATCAAATGTCAGCAGCAATAAAGATGGAATACAGGACCATTAAGGACACAACTGGACTCTATCTCAAAGATGGCTGAGGATTACCTCTTCTCCCTGTGACAGAATGGACATCCTCTGGAGTGGTATGTGGAGGAGTTTTTGGATTATTCACATCTGGTGAGCTGGAGCAATTCCTCGCTCAAGGCTTACTTTCGGATAGGACTGGATGATGAGTTATATCAGTTCCTGTCTCCTGGTCATTATAATTTACCTCTAATCGATTTCATTAATTACATCCTCACATGGCCCACCTAATTACATCCCCATCCTGAAAGCTTTCGGGCACTCCAGCTCACCCCAAGCCTGCAACCAAACCCTCCACATCCCTTAACATCGGGACCAGCCCCTGAGTCCACTCCAGTGTCGGCTCCAGCCCTTGAGTCCGCTCCAGTGTCGGCTCCAGAAAGTTCTCCAAAGTAGGCTCCAGAAAAAGTTTTCCAGAGTCCGCTTCAGAATGCTCTCCAGAGACCACCTCAGTCCCAGAGCTCAGCCCAGAGAGCATAACAATGCCAATAATGGCGCTAGCATTTGTGTGTGTCTGGGTCACACACACATTGGCTCCAGCCCCTGACCAGAGTCCAGTGATGGCTCCAGCCCATGAGCCCACTCCAGAGTCCGCTCCAGCTATACGTCTCCAATCATTGTGGCCGAGCCAAAGGTCAAGACCACGGAGGCCAATCCTAGATGGTTCCCTGAACTGCCAGCACTGCCATGGCTATCTCCAACATCATGGCTTCCTGAACTGCCAGCTCTGCCCTGGGCCCTCATTTATCAATAGTGCGTAGAAAAGGTCCTATATTTTGTCCTACGAATAAAATTTCGAATGTGCCTAAGTACAAGAAAATCTGCATTTATCAAATGTGCGCACGCAGTTCTTACTCCCATTAGTAAGCAATCATTGTTGATAAATCCCACATGTGCGTAAGTACCCTGCTCGTTCACGTTCACGGTCATTAGCATTCGGAAACGCCTCCAATTAACACTTCCCTTTAAAAGTCACGTGATTGTATTTTTTTTTTTTTCTCACCGCAATAATGACAGAAAGGACTCTGTGCTCTAGCCAAGCAGATCAGCACGATCTTGGAAAACACGCTCTCTGCCAAGTCTTCCAAGCCATTGCACTGGGACAAACATTTTTCACAGCTGTCTTTTATAGGGTTTGACACCAATTACGCATCATGTTTAAAACTAGACAAATTATAAATTGAATGTTTTATAATTGAAGGAAACACAGGACATATGTGGATTGCTTACTGTGATACTCTTAAATGCTTTTTATGTGTAGTGTCGCTATTCTACCAATAGATTCTCTCCGTAAGCATGCTCAGAGGTGTGCTTATATTTACACACATTGCTTATATTGACCACCCTCCCACCCCTTGGGGTTTGGTTTGCCCACTTCACACTCTCCTCCAGAGCCCCCACCCTCCCTCCTCTGTTGGACTGTCCTTATACGCCACGAGGACGCGCCTTTTCAGGAGAGGGCGTATTGTCACGTTTTGAGTTTGTCTTTTGATCTGTTTCTCCTTCCTGTTCATGTTTGAGTTTCTTTGTTATTCTTTGAGTCTGTTAATTAGTTCAGTTCTCCTCCGTTCTCCACTTGTTTGTATCCTAGGTTACTGATTTGATTAGTGTCCTCAGTTCAGGTGTGTCTTATTTAGCCTCGTTAGCTCCTCTGTTTCCTTTGTATATAAGCCCTCAGTTTCTGTCTGTTCTTGGTGTAGCTTTATGTCAAGTGTTATGTGGTATGTTTCTCCTGGTTTATTCTCCTCTTTGTTTGAATTACTTTATTAAAAAGTCTCCAGAAGATATCTCCTTCATGCGCTTTATTACAGCCACCAACTCTGACAAATACTTAGTATATGTATATAGAAATGTATTTTAAATACATTTTTGGTATAGGGTGTTTTTTTTTTTTTTTTTTTTTTTTTTTTCCACTAGCGTATGTTTGGAATTTCAGTTTAATGCTTAATAAAATGATTAAATGCTTAAACAAACTCCAGCTGGTCCAAAATGCAGCATCTAGAGTTCTTACTAGAGCCAGGAAGTATGACATTATTAGCCCGGTTCTGTCAACACTGCATTTGCTCCCTATTAAACATTACATAAATTTTAATATCTTTCTAATTACTTACAAAGCACTAAATAGTTTAATTCCTCAGTACTTGAGCAAGCTCTTAACGCATTATAGTCCTTCACGTCTATTGCGATCTCAAAATTCTGGTCAGTTGATAATACCTAGAATATCAAAATCAACTGCAGGTGGTGGATCCTTTTCCTGTTTAGCACCCAAACTTTGGAACTGTCTTCCTAACCTTGTTCGGAAAGCAGACACACTCTGTCAGTTAAATATAGACTTAAAACACATCTCTTTGACCTGGTAAACACATAACACATTATCAATTTCTATTATTCAAATCAGTTAAATTATTGTTAGGCTGCATAAATTAGGTCAGCCGGAACCATCCTATAACATCCGATGTACTTGTTACATCATAAGAAGAATGGCATCTACGCTAATATTAGTCTTGTCTCATCCTTATCCCGAGGTTACCATAGTCAGCCGGATCCGGTCCATATCCAGATCAGATGGTGGACCTGCACCTAGACACAAACACAACGCAGCCCTGAATGTCAGCAGAGACCCCGTCTACTAGACAGTCCCCTGTGAAGGCCTCGTCGACATGACAGCCATCAGCACAGATCCTCAGCAGAGACCACAAGAACCGGACAGGTCCTCTGCACAGACCCTATTCCCAGCTTTGGTTCCATACCGGCGTGATGAATCCTAAATCATAATGACACAGTGTCCGTTGTTGGCCAGAGGAGAACTGGCCCCCCGACTGAGCCTGGTTTCTCCCAAGGTTTTTTTCTCCATTCTGTCACCTGATGCATTTTGGGTTCTTTGCCACTGTCGCCTCTGGCTTGCTTAGTTGGGGACATTTAATATTCAACAACATTACTGATCTGACTGTACTGATGCTGTTGTATGAGAACTGAACTGAGCTTGACGATGACATTATTTTTTGCAGAACTGCTTTATAGATGAAATTAATTTATTTAATATTTGATGATCTTTATAACGGAACTGAATCAACAATGAACTGACTTCAGCTGAACAACGGCTAAAATGCATCATTTTATTTACCTGTTATCACTGTAAAGCTGCTTTGAAACGATCTGTATTGTATAAAGCGTTATATAAATAAAGGTAACTTGACTTGGCTTGACTTAAGTTCTTGTTTTGTCAGAGAACGCTGCAAATCAGGGATGGTGCATTGCAAAGACGTAGAAATAGTTTGCAAAAAGGTTCTTTCATGTAACCAAAAGTTAAGAAAATTTTTTAAAACTTTAGCAGCAACACACTCTCATTTAGGCATTTGGTGATCAATGAGAATTTCAGACATGCAAGTCCATTTATGCTTCGAGAAATCATTTTCACTGCATTATTGATTGATTTCAAACTAGCCCAACTTTCTCCACACCCACGATTCTGACAAATGCTCAGTCAGAGACTTCTCTAGTGTGTTATAAGTCATCAGTTATAAAGTGGAATCAAAAGTCAAAACCTGATTTTGTCAGAATACAAAATCACTCCTTGACAGAAACATCCAGGTTCCTAAAATGTGCAGCAGTCAATCATTGTCAATCAGTCAATCAGTGCAATCATTCCCATTTTTCTAATGCACTTAATATTGGTTATTACTCTGGAGGCTGAACATGCTTTTATGGCAGCAGATGAGAATACTAACAGCAGCAAGTGTTTATCAAAGAGCAGACTATTTTTGAGAAGCTCAACATGAGATTCATTACCTTCAGAGAGGAGCTTTTGGCATCAGTCCATTCTAATCAGCCTATTAATCAACATCCACTGTAAGCTGCAATCATCAATCATACACATCCAAAAAACAAACTCTCTAATACCAGCACCTTCGCATTGATTCAAAGCTCTTTATTGTTTCACAGACTCTGATTAAATAAGGGAGAGATGGTTCTATTGTTGCCTCAGATTTACAGTTTTGCATTACTTTGTCAGCTGGAGTTTAATAGAGAAGGAATGGTCACCTTTCTTCTGTCTATCATTTTTCTTGTGATCTGAAGTTTATTTATGCTGCTAAAACAGGATTGGTTAGTCAAGGCTAAGGGCCTTTGTTAGGTATAACACTGGATTATATTCACTCTATTCATTATACAACATTTTGAGTGTCTTCTCAGTAAACATTTAGTATGTAATAAAAGATTAAAGACACCTAGTTTTAGGTCCTAAATTAAATTTACATTCTTATTGGTTGCACTTTATTTTACAGTACATGAACTTACGTGTACTTACAGTGTACTTACCTAAGAAAGTACTGGGTGATATAAGGTAACTACATGGGTTAAGTTTAGGTTTAGGGGTAGGTTCAGGGTTAGTGCATAGTTATTATTATAATTACTATAATAAGTACATAGTATGCACATGGGGAACAGGACTGTAAACTGAAGTGCTACCCTCTTATTTTTACTGTAAATTTTATTTTTACATTTTAGATTTTTTTTTTTATATATATTTTAAAATTATATATATATATATATGTGTGTGTGTGTGTGTGTGTGTGTGTGTGTACTATAGTTTATACAGTAGAAATTATGTACTGTTTTAATTAGTATTTAATTAGTACTTATTCCATAAGATGTTCCTCATTTGTAAGTTGATTTGAATTAAAGCATCTGCTGAATGTATAAATTTAAATGTTATATAGTTAAATGATTATAATGTTTATCATTATAATATATCATAATTATATATCTGGATGGTATTTTTAAAATGTGTCATGCAGAGATGTTTCCTCTGCTGTGGCTTGGTTCTTCCCATCATTTATTCCTCTTGCATAAATGAACTGAACTGTGAAGTCATGTAGTTTGAGGACATTATGATGCAGATCAGTGCAGATTACATACAGCAACATGGGAACAGGAATGTATTATACAGTAACTCAATTCTGCAATATCTAAAACACTGAAAAAATTGAATGTAGGAACTCAAAGTACTGTCATCTTGCAAGAGTTTAAGGCAAATATCTTTAGATGGTCATCTTTGTTTTCATCTGTGCACACACTAATGCGTTCTGCTGACTGAAGAGCTACTGGTTAGTGGCTGTTGATGGCACAGGAAATGAAGACGCTTCTGGCTTTTAATTATGTGTGGAGGGGCTGTTGGGGGAGAGAAAACATCAAGCTAGCCCAAATAACCATGAACAAAGACAATGAAACACATACACACAATTTTCACGTTGAAAACAAAAAGGGAGAGGAACAGAAAAACAAACAGATAAAGAATACTCTCAACCCAACCCAATAAGCCCTTCGGTTCAAACAGATATACTGGCTAAGGTTTAATGAGTAAGTTTGCTGAGTTTAAAGTCTGCATGAAATGGAATTTGCAATTTTCTTTTCTTCCCTATTGTGACATATATCCAAGTGAAACGGCTTCTCAAACAGGAAAAAATGTAGGGCAGGACTTGATTTTGTCCATCGGGAATTGATTGGTTCATTGTTGTTTGCTATTGCTGCAATGTCATGTGAGTGACAGGTTGATGGAGGGGAGAGGTCATCAGAGAAAATAAATCATTACAAGGTGGAGGGGAAGTTATTTTCATTAAAGATTATGAGGTCACATGAACAATGAATATTATATATACACCAAACAGGCATAACATTATGACCACTGACAGGTGAAGTGAACAAAACTGATAATCTCTTCATCATGGCACCTGTTAGTGGGTGGGATATATTAGGCAGCAAGTGAACATTTTGTCCTCAAAGTTGATGTGTTAGAAGCAGGAAAAATTGGAAAGGATTTGAACGAGTTTGACAAGGGCCAAATTGTGATGGCTAGACGAATCGGTCAGAGCATCTCCAAAACTGCAGCTCTTGTGGGGTGTTCCCGGTCTGCAGTGGTCAGTATCAAAAGTGGAAGGAAGGAACAGTGGTCAACTGGCGACAGGGTCATGGGCGGCCAAGGCTCATTGATGCATGTGGGTAGCGAAGGCTGGCCCGTGTGGTCCTGATCCAACAGACGAGCTATTGTAGTTCAAATTGCTCAAGAAGTTAATGCTGGTTCTGATATAAAGGTGTCAGAATACACAGTGCATTGCAGTTTGTTGTGTATGGGGCTGCATAGCCGCAGATCAGTCAGGGTGCTCATGCTGACCCCTGTCCACTGCCGAAAGCACCAACAGTGGGCACATGAGCATCAGAACTGGACCAAGGAGCAATGGAAGAAGGTGGCTTGGTCTGATGAATCATGTTTTCTTTTATATCACGTGGATGGCGGGTGCGTTACCTGGGGAACACATGGCACCAGGATGCACTATGGAAAAAAGGCAAGCTGGGCGGAGGCAGTGTGATGCTTTGGGCAATGTTCTGCTGGGAAACCTTGAGTCCTGCCATCCATGTGGATGTTACTTTGACACGTACCACCTACCTAAGCTTTGTTGCAGACGATGTATATCCTTTCATAGAAACAGTATTCCCTGGTGGCTGTAGCCTCTTTCAGCAGGATAATGCGCCCTGCCACAAAGTAAAAATGGTTCAGGAATGGTTTGAGGAGCACAACAGAGAGTTTGAGGTGTTGACTTGGCCTCCAAATTCCCCAGTTCTCAATCCAATCGAGCATCTGTGGGAAGTGCTGAACAAACAAGTCCGATCCATGGAGGCCCCACCTCACAACTTACAGGACTTAAAGGATCTGCTGCTATCATCTTGGTGCCAGATACCACAGCACACCTTCAGGGGTCTAGTGCAGTCCATGCGGGTCGACGGGTCAGGGCTGTTTTGACAGCAAAAGGGGGACCAACACAATATTAGGGAGGTGGTCATGATGTTAGGCCTGATCAGTCTGTGTACATATATATATTCAACAGTTCGTTCTGGTTGGGCCATTCTACAGAATTGGTGCAAAGTCAGAGTTCCACAAGTTCTTTTTCCACAATTTTTTGTATGTATGCAAATTGTATAATATTCAAGGTACACACTTCTAGTAATTCTACAGTTAATTCTCATATTGTATTTTCAGAAAGTTTTAGAATATTTTTTCCTCTCCCCAAATTTGTCACTACCGAAACACAATGATAAATAATATAATAAGAAAGGTTACATTGACCTACTGAGATTTTGTTTACATCTACCTTGTAAATATATGTATTTTTTTGTTATTTAAAAAAAAAAAAAAAAAAAAAAAAAAGTTTTCACAGGTAAATCAATAACAATTACAATTTTAACAATATTTCAAGTGTAATTTATGAGATTTGTTGTATTTTGAATCCAGTCTTTCTTTGTAAAAGGCATAAAGTTTATCATGCTGATTTCAAAGTTAAGGATTCATTAGTTTGAACATACATTGAACCAAGGACTATAATAATATCTTAGTTGATAATTCAATATACTTTATTTTTGACAAAACATCCCATGTTTCGTTCGTGACAGCACATTTTCGGGAGTGACAGTAATGTGTTGGTAACGACCACATCACAATACAGAATTTTAACTCACATACTAAAACACTAATGATTTGCATAATAAAACATATTAAAATTCTAATGATTCACATAACTGTTCTAAAATTTTGTTTATTTCCCCCAAATAAATGATTATGTGATGTCATTACCGAAACAGTCACAACCGAAACGTGGTGAAGTTTCGGTAGCGACAATTTTAGATACTTTGAGCCTAGCTCAAAGATGCTAATCAGCACATGGTTACCTAACAGTTCTGAACAGTTGTACACAGATAAAAATACAATTTTATGGAAGAACATCCAAAAAAGTTTGCTTACTAGCAGAAAAAAAAGTGTTTGGTAGTGACGTTCCTTAAAGTTACACACAGATTTTCAGACTTTTGAACACATTTAACTTAAAATGATAATACCTATTTACTATGAAAGGGAGGTTATGAGAGGGAGGGACACAGGAATATTTCCTGATCAAAAATGTAGAAGTGTGGTTAAAATCAGTCTAAGCCAATAGACTAAAACATTCACTATATATATATATATATATATATATATATATATATATATATTCATAATAAATACTGCAAAATTCCATAAAAAATAAGACCAGTCCATTTTAGATTCATGGTGACTTTAAGATCTTTTTTGATCTCTGGTTTCCCTGCTGAGTAAATCAACTGAAACCAGCCAATTGTGGTTAGTTGGCTTCCTATCTTGGCTAGACTTAAGCTGGACTGTTTGGGTGGTTTTAGAGGTTTAAACACATGTTGGACAAGCTGGGAGAACAGAAGTTTAAAGGATTAGTTCACTTTCATATAAAATTTTCCTGATAATTTACTCATCCCTATGTTATCCAAGATGCTCATGTCTTTTTTTCTTCAGTCGAAAAGAAATTAAGGTTTTTGATGAAAACATTCCAGGATTATTCTCCTTATAGTGGACTTCAATGGCCTCCAAACGGTCAAAATTACAGTTTCAGTGCAGCTTCAAAGGGCTTTAAACGATACCAGACGAGGAATAAGGGTCTTATCTAGCGAAACGATCTGTCATTTTCGAAAAAAATTACGGAACGAATGCAGCGCCAGTTACATTTTTTCCGTAAGTAGAATAGGGAAGGCGTAGGACATACAGCGTAAGCTTTTTGAAGAATACGAAAGTATGGTTTTGGCGAAAGCTCTTGGTGATCATTTGTTTATATAAAGCATATACATTTACAATTTTTTTGAAAATTGATCGATCGTTTCGCTAGATAAGACCCTTATTCTTCGTCTGGTATCGTTTAAAGCCCTTTGAAACTGCACTGAAACTAAAATTTTGACCTTCAAACGTTTGGAGACCATTGAAGTCCATTATAAGGAGAATAATCATGGAATGTTTTCATCAAAAACCTTCATTTCTTTTAGACTGAAGAAAGAAAGACATGAACATCTTGGATGACATCGGGGTGAGTAAATTATCAGGAAAATTTTATATGAAAGTGAACTAATCCTTTAAGAATCTGAAAAAAAAAAAAAAAGGTTCAAGACTGGTCAGTTAGTCAGTTTATATATGAAATTAAAGGGTTAGTTCACCCAAAAATGAAAATTCAGTCACTGATTACTCACTTCATGTCGTTCCACACCCGTTAGACCTGAAGCTTTGAAGCTTCATGAAGCAGTGTTTTGAAATTGCTCATCACTAGATATTGTTGAATAAAGTTGCTATTTTGTTTTTAGTGTTTGTTTGTTTGTTTGTTTTTTTGCCGCACAAAAAGTATTCTCGTCGCTTTATAATATTAAGGTTGAACCACTGTACTCACATGAACTGTTTTAAATATGTCTTTAGTAGCTTTCTGGGCATTGAAAAAGGAAATGATCTTTTACCCTTTAAGGTAAAATTACGGTTTTGACCCACATAAATTCTGTTGATTTTGTTGTCACATTTACTAACTTATTGTCTTGTGATGTCGAGATCCATTTACTCCTATACCATTGTGTCTCTTCAAAAATTCACATTTTCATTTAATCTTTGAAACTGTTAAAGGAAACAACAGGCTCATTGTAAAATCATGCAAACAAACAAAAAAAAGTACCTATAGGCTTACATATTCCAGCTGAAATGAACACTTGTGGCAGTAAGACACCTTCCTTTTCCATATTCCTTCCTTTTCACACAAATTATGATTACAGGTGCAGGTTGGTTAATGAAGACTTTTTTTGCCCAGCTTCTTGCACAATACTATGTTATTGTCACAGATGGCAGAACAGACAATGGGAATGAGTGAATCCAAGGCTTTTATTGAAGCAAACTTTACCAACAGACAACAGAGGTAAGGTACTGTATGGAATTCAGGCAGGTAACTTAGCTTGATTTAAATGTCTCTTGTTTCTTTCAGCAGGTAAACGGACTGAAGAGGAAGCTGAAGCAGCGGGTCAGAAGAAGGTAAAGATCGTCAAACAGGAACACAGGTAAGGAGTCAGGTGAGTCTTGCACACAGTAGTGATTGACGAGTTCAAACAATGATCTGAAGATGAGTGCTGGCATTATGGGAGTTCGTAAATGAGGAGCAGAAAGTTAGTATTGCGGTGATAGGTGGAGTTGCAGGATCTGGCGCTGATGGTATGGCTGAGTCTGTGATAGCTATGATGATAAAATTTACCACAGTGCATGATTTGAGCTAATACTTTTTGATGTTTGCATCACATAATGTACCTTTTAGCCACACTCACCAGATATTTCCGAACTGCTGCGATACTTCATACTTACACAGTGTCTTGAAACTTGCAAGATATCATTTTGCAGTAATATCACCATAGGTACATTTTCCCAAAGAGCCTGCATGTTGGGCTTATGGTCTGTTATGGAGGAGCTCAAGAAAGACTACAAATGAAAGGGTTAGGTTAGTTGAGATGTAGTAGGAATTATAAATAAACATGCAATTGGGTGGTGGAGGTAAGCAGTCGCTTGTACTCTATGTACTGTGATTGACAGGACTAGATGAACAAACTCCCCTACAACTTTTGTTTTGAAAAGTTGTTTCCAATTAAGTCTTGAGGTCAGTCTGGTATTTTAAGGCTTTACGTGTGTCTTGTCTTATGAATATTGTCAATAGTGTAAGACAATTTCTCATAATTTTTCATTTATTTGTTTGTTTTGGGTGGATGATTTTTTTAAAAAGGAAATTGCTACAATCATGTCATAATTTAATCATTTTAGATTTTATGTTCAGTCTAGGTGTTTATTTAAAACAATAAAGTAAATGAATTCAACAAAAAAAAAAAAAAAAAGGCATGCCAACTGGTGCCTTAATTCTAACAAATACACCTCATTTTATATGGTGAGTTGACAGTATGAATTCCAAGATCATTGTTATATTGGACAGCACTATGTAAACAAAATATTAAGAAGTGCATATTTATTCAAATCAAAACATCTTGGCCAATTAACGTTATTGTCATGACATGAAGAAAAACGTCAACAACTGCTTGCACAAATTTGTGGTGTATCCGTCACATACGGACACTAGGAGCGGTAGAAAGTATATATATATATATATATATATATATATATATATAAACAATAGAAGCATGGAAATGAGATGAAACCTGATATATAAAAGAAGAAAAAAAAATCTCTTTATACTTCCCAGGATCTTGGCTTCTTCACATATTCACTTTTTGGAGAAATCTACCATCATGAATAATACATTACTGCATTGATAATAATTTTCTGAAATTTTTTGCAAGTTTCCAGAGTTGGAAATACATGCTCGCATTGAGGCATGTCACTGACTTGTGTTTCAGATGTTCAGAGAATAAAAATCTTCTGGAAAACTTTATATGTTCAACAAAACCTTCATTTTGATATGCTGGCTGAGTAACAATGCAATTTCCTACAGTACTATTAACAATCTTGGACAACTTCATTTCAAAACTTTCATGTTTATCTGTGATGTTACAAGTAACATCAGCTCAAAACAAAATACAGTATCTGAGTTCTACAAGATGTCAGAGAAGTGCTACATGATCTTTCATATGGGCTCACATTATTGATGTTCAGTGTTTAATCTACTGTGAGAGAGTACATTTGTAAGCAGTCACAAATTCAATACAAGTCTGATGTGATATAGTATAGCTCCACTCTAGGGATACATCAGTGTTCATGGAAATGGCCAAGAGTTCCCCTGAGATCTAAAAATTGCTCTCCACAGCACACTTGGGAGTTTGTGTGTGAACGGTAGCACCACTGTGGCAACCAGTCATCAGGTAAGTTAATATAAGTAGGTGCTAACTGTCAAACATGGTAGATGTGAGGCTTTATCCATCAGTTAGTGTGTGCACATTAAAATAGACATAGATTATGTCTATTGTAATGTGTGTTATTGTAGCTTAAATGGTACAGCATGGTGCTAACAATGCCAGGATTAGAGGTTTGATACCCAGGAAATGCATGATAAATTGTATGACTTGAATGCAAATGTCTGCCCAGTGTAATGTGATTGAAGCTCAGCTTCGTCTAGCATGTTTGCACATAACTTAGACTACAGTTGGGCCTGCTGTTTTGCACCTGCTCCAAAAGAAAAAAAATGATGTGGAATGTGTAATTAATCCTTCATCTATTCAATTATGCATTGTGTCACGTATATGTGGACACAGAGATGAAGTCTGTATCTTGATTATAAATGTGCATGTAAACATACTTACTGTGTTGTTATTTATTTTATTTTTTTTTCCCTCAGATTATTCATAAAAGATTGAAAGGAATTTTATTAATTTTGTTTTAGATGGCCAACATTGTCTGTTGTTTGTCTTAAGAAAAATTAACTGTGATAGTAAAGAAAGACATAAATGAGCCAATTGATAACATACAGTAAGAGTATAGAGGTATAGATTTCACATGAATAGCATAGCTCAGATCATTTGTTCTTTGAAGAATTTGATGAGAAATGTTTGAGGACGTACTGAGATCTCTGACTTTTCAGAGGGAAAAACATCTGGGAAGATCTTTGGGGGGAAAAGAGACTCTTCGAATATCAGTTCAACACACATCTCATTGCTTGTCTTGATATCTCAAACAATTGAGATATTATCTCATGTGTGATGTTATTGTGTTGTTCCTCTGTTTTTTAAATCAATTGTGTGCCAAGCCTTCTGTGCACTTCATATGAGATGAATTCCAAACTATGTGTTCCAAATCAGTCACTTAGGAAGTTCCATTCAAGGATGCTGTCACATATTCTCTCCATCTGCCCATCTTCAGTCCAGTCATCTAGTTAAATACTACATTTCCCAGCATCCCTCCTGTTCATCACCTGCACTCACTTGGCCATCACCCATACCTGTTTCCCATCAGCACTCCAATCTGCACCAGGATAATTGCACACACCTCACAGTTAATCTTTGGGTGCGTCTCAATCAGCTCCCTAGTTCAGTAGTCAGGGCACTGATCAGGGAGTCGGACATTTTAAGGGCTATTTCAATCGTAGAATTCTTCCAGGGCACTGAAACGTTCGCTCCCTAAAAAGTCCCACAATGTATCGTGAAATCCAGGGAGCATCAATGCTCACTATGCTCCCTTAACGCAAGTTCTGAAGCGCGAAACTTAAATCACGTGAGCCAACTCACTGCACCTAAAGACAAGCAATAGATGTTTTTGTTGTTGTTGTTGTTGTTGTTGTTTAATACATCACTAGACAGGAAATGAACATAATCTAGCTAACATTTATAATTTATTTACGGCTGAAATGTTGCATGTATATGCAACAAGCAAAGTATTTATCATAATGTATTTTAAATAACATTACAAGTAATGTCAGAATGATATCAGCTCTGCTTTTGTTCATAAATACCAATAATGTTGTACAATGAGGACATTGTCACATCGCCGGAAATAGAGTCATAATGTGTCCCAATGTGTAGTGAACCAGCGTCCGTTACTGTCCTTACCAGTGCCCGAATTTGTGTACATGATATACTGATTCACAAGCTCGGGAGCTGGGGAACTGATTGAGACACACCCTTTGTCTGGTCTCAACTATGGATAGACGTCTTACCGATTGGATCTCCTAGTGATTCTCCAGTGATCTTCCTTTGATATTCCAGCAATCTCCTGTAAGCTATTCTTTGGAATATTAAACGTATCTGTCTACTCACCATAATCCTGTTAAGAGGTGTGTGCTCTCTCATGCTCCAGTCATCATTGCTCCGCTGTCACAGTGGTAAAGGAAAAGAGACTCCTTTAGTTCATATTCATCTGCTCATCATTCTGACTATGCCATTACTCACCTGCTTTCTGTTTAACTCATCACTGTCAATAAATACTCTGTTTGGGTTTAATCCAATATCTGTCTCAGATTTTGGTGTTCTCTGACAGAAGACCAGACCACAACATCATGAACCCAACAGTGTATTCACCCACCCATCAAGGTGACCTGCTCCTCTCCTTCTCACAAGATGGCTGCCCTCTAGAAGACTATGTGGAGTCCTCGAACTTTCCCACCTGGTGTCCTGGGGTTCATTCTTCATACCTCTCTTAAAACATCTGAGATGATTTGACAGATGCCAGATCTTCTAATCATAATGGTTCTTCAAACAAATTTGTGAATTTGATTAAAATATCGGAATTAAGTTGTCTGAGATTATTGCGCATTCTTGTGTTCATTGCAAGCGTGCCATATGGGTCCCAATGAAGCCAAAGCATCTTGATCGCCCCCAGGTGGCTGGATGCAGTATAGGTCATAAACCCCGCCCTCTGGAACGTGAGACAAACTATTTTTTTCTAAAGATGTTTTCCGTCATTTTAGGCAGTTTTTATCACGCTGATGTTAAAGTGCTCGTTCTTTAAATAAGTTTGTTTTTAGTTAGTTATTTGATGCTATAAAAACACGGGTTTGACGTCATGATTGACAGCTGAGATTGACAGCTTCTCTGAGCGAAGTTGTCACTGAAGCACCAACAGACTTTTTTCTGGATCTTCAGGAGGAGATTGGAGCTTTAACTTTATTTCTACATTTCCAAAACTGTTTATTTCACACTGACATAATGAGTTGTTCTGCAGTATTAATTCTGTGGGAGTGTGGGCAGGACATTGATATCGCGGTTCCACTTCGCACTCATTACCGCGCAGACTCTGGCTCCAAGTTCACTATGAGCAGACTTGAGACTCAAGATGTCAGTGACTTTATATCACACAATTCTGACTTTATAACTTGCAATTGTGACTTTATATGATGCAATTGTGACTTTATAACTTGCAATTCTGACTTTATATGAAACAATTCTAACTTTATAACTCACAATTGTGAGTTCATATCTCGCAATTCTGAGAAAACAAAGGTAGAATTGTGAGATATAAACTTGCAATTGTGAGAAAACAAGTCAGAATTGTAAGATAAAAAGTCACAATTACCTTTTTTATTTTTTATTTCATGACGGAAACAAGCTTCCACAGATTTGTTATGTGACAGGATAACAATTAAAGTTTCTTAAGGGTCAAGAAGATTTTTTCTAATTGCACAGCATACAGCATTTTTTTTTTTTTTTTTTACTAAGGGTACGTTTAACGATGTACTAAAAATGGAAATGTTTTTTTCTGTATACGACGTTATCAAACCATCCCTGTTTGGATCCACGGAAATGACTAAAAACGCTGTATTACGCATGCCAAACAAGTAGCTGGCAATGTCAATTAAAGAAAGATTAAGCATCTGCGTAACTACCATTTTTAAACAACACCATGTTTTATGTTTTGTATAAGCACTGTGTTTGTTGTGCATTGTTGGAAAAGTTCAGAAGATCTTCCATTTTAGAAAAGAAGAAAAAACACAGTTCATCTGTCAACATCCCTCCACCTTGAAGGAGAGACAATCTTAGGGTGTTAAATTTAGCATCTGCACCTTGTGCCCTGGATCTTTTCAAGTTGCTCTGCTCTTAGCACAGTGAAAGCACAAAAAGACTTGAGCTTAAAAGCATCTGTCACAATAAAGGTCATCGCATACAGGTGCTAACAAGATTAAAAATGTACAGCCAGCCACTGTGGCTCTTTTCATCCTCTAAAGAAGCACCGTTTCAGGCTTGCCTTTGACTCTTGCCGCCCCCTGACCTCACAAGCCCATTGGTGTGCATTCTGGAGTCTTCCCGTGGCCTTTCCACTCCGCCTGCAGAGCTGGGACTTTTAGCATGGGTTGTAATAGGATCTTTTCCTCAGTGTATGTCTCTTTCAGTCTATCGTCATAGAGGGATAACTGACACAAGGTGAGTAAAACCAGCATAATCAGCTTACCCTGAGCACTGGGAACAGTTCATTATACACAATGATGACTTAATTCTCAAAGAACGCAGCTAGTTCCTGCTGTATAAATGTGAACCAATATGTATGTGTGTATTTTCTCGTCTGAGAAAAGTAGACTCTGTAATCTCTTTTATACCACAATAGGGAGAGGGCGGTGTAACAAAAATGTTCACATATCACAGTATGAGTCATTTTATACATACTGTCTATACTGTATATTAAGTAACCTTGTGCTAATGTCTGTTATTAGATAATTAACTGTGTGAAATACATTACAATGAAAGCAATGATTATTAGGTCTTTTTATTTGGAAACTGATTGACGCAAACCAAAAGATAGGATTATTCATAATTTAACACATAAGTGATCACCTGGCATCATTGAAAAACAGAGATTTACATGATGTAACACCTTGAGTTTAAAACAAAATACTAGAAACATCTAAGATCAGAAAGTGTTTAGTTACTAAATTCTGATTGAATGAGGCTTATTTAATGCCATATAGGCAATATATGCACATCTGTGAAGGCACATCAATTGCAAGCATCTCAAAGCAGAGTTTAACAATACCCCTCAATAATAAGTTCTTTGTTTTCTTCAGTTGATTAGAACACATCACATTCTGTATTGTATATTCATTACTCCATGTTTCTTTGACCCTCTGACAGGTAAATAATGTAAAACAGTCCACAATCCACTGACAGCCCTGCAAATAGCAAACCATATTTCAAAGTCTCCCAAGCACCGTATATATAGTATACTGTCATGCCACCCAGCTTTATATCATGGCATTGTTGAATTTTTCATTCTGAATGGCTGACATTGATTAATTTCCTGTAACTGCATGATGCAATACAGTGCTGAATCACTTTGTTACTTTTCAGAATTTTTACAAAGTTTCGAACTAATAAATGTTGCTCTATTCATGCAGTGTGAGCGCTAACCGTGCCAGAGCACGGAACAGCTACTACTTTGTGTGAGCTACTGTCATCATTACGATGGCAAACATCTTTATTACGACTTTGAAAGTACGCTTTTCAATTCATGTACATTTAATTCATTCGAGTTTATTTGGGTTTATACCGTGTCTGGTACGCACCTCATTGATGAACAGGAATTGTATATTGCGAGTAAAGCTGCAAAATTCCTCCATTAACGTCAGCTGCCTTCGTAGTTCGTAATAATCCTCTGATACATGCAAGCGAAAATCGCTGCACGGTATAAATGATAAATCGGTAAAACTTTAGAATATTGTTTCTTACTTACTGCATAACTAATAAGGAATTACTGAAGAACTAATAGGTAATTCTTCATTAACACATAACTCACTACTGTTAACTACTAAGGAAGATGTGTTAACTAATCAGTATATAATAGAATTTTATGATTTTGTTAAGTAACAGTTAGCTAATCAATAACTAATGAATTCTGTCATACCTCCTGAAGAACTACTATTAATTGTATATAATGTATTGTAATGTAATGTAATAATGTTCAATAAAAATAACTATGAAGTAACTACTAATGAACAGAAAATGATTCATTTACAAAATTACTTTGTTACAGTCCACTACTTATTATTATTATGGAAATTAAATCTGCACTTATATGCTGCATAATATGCTGCACTCCCAAAAATTGTTCAGAATTTTTTTTCTGTATGGTAAAAACTACTTTGTGTGCATGTTCTGTAAGAAATCAGCTTCGGAAAGGAACCTAACCCCCACTGCCTTGCCATAACTATCCAACTTACCACAGATATAAAATGTTTTATTTATTTTTTTACCCAAACGCTGGGATGAGGCTATTGAGTAATTTTTTGTGATATTTTTTCAGTGTTGGGTAGTTTTTGTGTTGTTATTCCCCCCGCCCCTCCCCCCTACTGAGCGCAGGCATTTTCATCCTCTTCAGGAAAGAGCAGTTCTTTGCCGAAATACAGGTTTGTGTACATTTTGTTTTATCTATAAAATCATTGCTGTGCTGTAAATTATTTTATTTTATGCAAAGCAACATACAGGTACGCGATGTCAGTCACCTAACTAACAAGTGTCTCATCAGTATTTTTGCATGATGGAAACGCCTGATCCCTTGCATAAAACACATTATTTTACTTCTAAAGATACAAAATCGAATTACTTAAGATGTTAAAATATGTTCTCAGAGCTGTGTTTGTTTATGGGCAGATTATGGAGTCAGTCACAGCAAATTTCGGCAATGATTGAAACACGAGATCCAGCACCACTACCCTTTGGAAATGGGATAACGGAGGCCGGTTGATTACACTTGAATTGCTTTTAAATGTTTTAACTTTTGATTCTAAAATGTTTGTTAAACGACTTTAAATGTAAGTATTGTATACATGTTAAAACTGATTAGACATAAGAAAGGGCCACAACTCAATGTAAGTGTTTGACTGTTCATTAGTTACTTCATTGTTATTTTTGTTGAACCTTAATTAGTAGATAATTAATAGTAGTTCTTCAGGAGGTATGACAGAATTCATTAGTTATTGATTAGCTAACTGTTACTTAACATAATCATAAAATTCTATTATATACTAAATAGTTAGTTAACACATCTTCCTTAGTAGTTAACAGTAATGACATAAGAGTTAATGAAGAATTACCTATTAGTTCTTCAGTAATTTCTTATTAGTTATCCAGTAAGTAAGAAACAGTATTCTAAAGTGTTACCAATAAATCTATTAGGCAATATCTTAGTGAAAGTGCATTTCTTCCTGTTTTCTTCCATTCAAAAAGTTGCATCGTATATGATGTAAGCGTGCTCCGGCCTGGAACGTTAAGTACAATGTGAATGCAGCCCAGCGGGAGAGTGGGGAGGGGGGACAATCGCACTCGGTTCAAGGTAACCGTGCATAGTGTGAGTACACCCTAAAGGGCTGTTTACACGACACCGTTTTCAACTAAAAACGGAAAGCTTTTTATGCATTTTGGCTGTTCATTCACACAACAGCGGTGTTTTGGTGGTCTGAAAACGCAAACTTTTGAAAACGGGTTTCAAAGTGTAAGTTTTTGAAAACAGTCTCCGTGTAAACAACAAAAAAACGTGAATCTGTGAAAACGATGACATCATGCACATACGCGTTACATGTTCAATCAACACCATTTCCTCACCATCTAATGGCCTGCCAGCAGAATACAGCGTTTTTAAGTCATTTTCACAGATTCGTATGAATGGGGATCGTTTTGACAATGGTGTCATCTGTATGCAGAAAACTCAAAGGAAAAACTTCTCCGTTTTAACCATATTGTTGTCGTGTAAACATACCCTAATATTAAAATGCTTGGAAAATGGATGCATGTTGCAAACATGCAATAGAGTTGTGACGTCTCATAACATTACACTATATTGCCAAAAGTTTTGGGACGCCTGCCTTTACATGCACATGAACTTTAATGACATCCCATTCTTAATCCGTAGAGTTAAATATGGATTTGGCCCACCCTTTGCAGCTATAACAGCCTCAACTCTTATGGGAAGGCTTTCCACAAGGTTTAGGAGTGTGTTTATGGAAATTTTGACCATTCTTCTATAAAGTGCATTTGTGAGGTCAGGCAGTGATGTTGGTGAGAAGGCCTGGCACTCTAATTCATCCCAAAGGTATTCTATTGGGTTGAGGTCAGGACTCTGTGCAGGCCAGTCAAGTTCCTCCACACCAAACTCGCTCATCCATGTCTTTATGGACCTTGCTTTGTGCACTGGTGCGCGCGCAGTCATGTTGGAACAGTAAGGGGCCATCCCCAAACTGTTCCCACAAAGTTGGGAGCATGAAATTGTCCAAAATGTCTTGGTATGCTGAAGCATTAAGGGTTCCTTTCACTGGAACTAAGGGGCCAAGCCCAAACCCTGAAAAACACACCCCACACCATAATCCCCCCTCCACCAAACCTTACACTTGGCACAATGCAGTCAGGCAAGTACCATTCTCCTGGTAACCGCCAAACCCAGACTCATCCATTGGATTGCCAGACAGAGAAGCGTGATTCGTCACTCCAGAGAACACGTCTCCACTGCTCTAGAGTTAAGTGGGGGCGTGCTTTACACCACTACATCCGACGCTTTGCATTGCACTTGGTGGTGTAAGGCTTGGATGCAGCTGCTCAGGCCATGGAAACCCATTCCATGAAGCTCTCTACGCACAGTTCTTGAGCTAATCTGAAGGCCACATGAAGTTTGGAGGTCTGTAGCTATAAGTTGGTGACTTCTGCGCACTGTGCGCCTCAGCATGTGCTGACCCCGCTCTGTGATTTTATGTGGCCTACCACTTTGTGGCTGACTTGCTGTTGTTCCCAATTGCTTCCACTTTGTTATGATACCACTAACAGTTGACAGTGGAATATTTAGTAGTGAGGAAATTTCACAAATGGACTTATTGCACAGGTGGCAACCTATCATGGTAACACGCTTGAATTCACTGAGCTCCTGAGAGTGACCCATTCTTTCACAAATGTTTGTAGAAGCAGTCAGCATGCCTAGGTGCTTGATTTTATACATCTGTGGCCATGGAAGTGATTGGAACACCTGACTTCAATGATTTGGAGGGGTGTCCCAATACTTTTGGCAATATAGTGTAGTTGTGAGAATGTTAAGACCAAAGCGAGTTGAGAAAAACTGTAATGTAAGAATGATTATCTAACCTTAATAAATTATTTTGGTTACAATTTATTTTAAGGTGTCCGTGTAACATTGTAATTATCGATTTAAGTACTGAGAAATAATAATTAACTACATATAGGGTTATGGTTAGGATTAGTTAGTTGCATGTAATTATGCACAATCTTTAGTAATTACAATATTAAGGACACTGTAAAATAAAGTGTTTTTTTTTTTTTTTTTTTTTTTTTTTTTTTAAATATGCAGTTTGAGTAACAGTGTTCTATGTCTTTTATCTCTGTAAAAAAAAAAAAAAAAAAAAAAAAGCCAGATTCACAGTTTAGCTATAGGAAACCAATACAACTGTCTTTCATTTGTGACGTCATGATAAATACACTGCCCGGCCAAAAAAAAAAAGGTTTGGATTTTAATAGGCAAAGTCTGTAGCTTTTAATTTCTTAAACAACCATGTATTAAGATGTATCATGGCCATATTCCAGGATGACAATGTCAAGATTCATCAGGCTCAAATTGTGAATTCATTTTCACACATGAATTGGCACTGACCTTAACCTCAGTGTAAGTTTTTGGATGTGCTGGAGGAGACTTTACAGAGTGTTCACCTCTTGCATTGTCAATACAAGATATTGACCAAAAAATGATGCACCTCTCAATGGAAATAAATGTTGTGATGTTATTTCCATCAAGAGGTGCATCAATTTTTGGTCAAGATCTTGTATAGACAATGCAAGAGGTGAGCACTCTAAAGTCTACTCCAGCACATCCCAAAGACTTTCAGTGAAATTAAGGGCTGGACTCAGAGGTGCCAACTCACGAGTGAAAATGATTCTTCATGCTCTCTGAACCATTCTTTCACAATTTTAACCCTGGTGAATCTTGACATTGTCATCCTGGAATATGGCCATGATGTGTCTTCCTACATGGATGTTTAAGAAATGAAAAGCTACACACTCCATCTTTAAGGGTTAAAAGAACCGTTGCCAAAAATAAAACATGCTAGAAACATAATAATCACTGTAATAATGATTCATTCATAGATTATTTAAGTATTACTTTTTTTCTGGCTGGGCCGTGTATAATTTCATATTGTGTGTGAATTTCAATAGTCGTAGTCTAATTTTGTGAAATATAGTGTGCTAAAAGTGCCCATATTCATTTATTTTTTTTAATATATTATTATACAGAATCATGGTTGATGTGGCAGTTTTTCATGTATTTCATGTCTCTGCCATTGGCAGGTGTGTTGAAAAGTTAATTGTCAACTGTTAATAAATGCAATAATTGACACAAGACCACTAAATTTTTGAAATCTGTCATGGAGAAAAAATGGCATGGCGAGTGTGCTTTATTTTTTTTTTTTAATTTTGCTAATTTAGCCATCTACCATCAATTGTTCCTTAGTTTTCTATATAGATCTCAGAAGCAATCTCAACATGGGTCTTTTCTATTAATTTGGCACGGGCCACAATTTTTTCAGAAGGCCCTGCAAAACACTCCAACACCTCTTGGATTCTTAAAAACTCTTCTGTTTTACATGTGGAACTAAGTGTGTGCCATCTGGTGACCTAACTGCTACCAGTTCTCTCCCGTTGAGGCAGTGCGTGCATGAACGCTTCACCAGGCATTTGCAGGAGAAAGCACCAGCCAAAGAATAATTGAATATAGTACAGTCAATTTCTCTCTCCTTCTTGTTACACATTCAATGTATTCCAGCTCCAGTTGTGCAAATATTGCAAACATATTATGGCCTTACCCTATCTTGACAGTTCACCTCCTCCCCAAGCGCTCACTGCAGGGCATTTTATTATCTTAATGGATACAGACAGCAGTGGGCCGGAACCAATGCTGTAAACCAATTGCGATAGGAATCCGCAGGGATACGAATTCACGTCCCCTCGCCTGTGACGATGTGTGTGTAGTGCGTTTTTGGCTTTCACTTGTTAAAATGAATGAGCTAAATACTGTCGTCTTGGGTGAAGACTGTATCAAGGCATCAGGAAATCAAAACAGTGAAACAACATGGTCAGGTTTCAGGTAAAGGGGTGAGGCGAGGACTCAGAAATACAGATGGGCTATTATTAACAATAAAACAAAACATGACATCAGGAAAGCACGCGGACGATATAAACACAAACCATGTGCTATACAGAACACAACACATGCAGACAGAAGAGCAAACTCGAAACCGTACTCTCACACAACAAGACCAGAGCGCACGGGAATGAACGAATGCTCACCACGTGCACTCACAACAGAAGACAAACACACGGAGCATGAATGTCTGAACTAGACCGAAGTGCAGGGATCCGAACATCACATTCCGCACACAAAACAGCTCACGTGGACAGAAGAGCGCATGGCCCGAGCGAACTCGAACCGCACGCTCACAACAAGACAGTAGGAGCAGGGGCAGATCTAGAAAATTATTTATAGTGTGGCAAGGGGTGGCATAAGGACTGTGAGGGGTGGCAACACCAAAGCAAGCAAGCATTCAATCACCTATACTAGCCTATATAATCTATATCGGAGTGCTAGAGCTGTCACCAAAAAGAATAAACAGACTGAAGTGACAGAACACTGACAGGTTCTAACTAACAGTTAACAATATATTTTCACCAAAGCAGTTTGTATTTGTACTGACCTGAATAAGATATGTTTATATATAGTCCAAAAGACAAAAAAAAAAAAAGAAAAAAGCTGAATTTATAAAAATGACCCCATTCAAAAGTGTACATACGCTTGATTCTTAATGCTGTGTGTTGTTACCTGGATGATACGCGACTGTGATCATCCAGGAAACACGATGCATTAAGAGCCGTGGGGGGACACTGGGTGCTTCTCAATATCCCTCCTCGTTTCCTCACTCCTCTGTCCTCCATCCTATGACCCGGAAATCGATCGAGCTCAGCCATCTTGATGGACATCTCAATTCTCTAATTGCACCGCGAGGAGGAGAGGAACGAGGAGTGAGGAAGCTTCCTGAGGAGTCATGAGCGAGGATATACCGGTGTATCCTTTGGGGAAGTCTTTCTCGCCAAGAAACCTGACGCACGTGTACATTCTCCTACCCCGTCACATCTGTCAACAATAATTTAAATGTATGCTTTACTTTTGCAGTTTAAATAAACTTTACATCTCACATTTTTTGACAGGGCATCTTGCGTTATTATTATGTATTATACATTTTTTAAATAACCAAACTTTAACAACATAAGGGCAGATCCATCGAGCGTAGCTTTGAAGTCACGCTCAAGTGATCAAGTACATTCCAATACACAAATAACATTTCCTTCGATTCCTCCATCCTCGTTTCCTTTCCTTGCATCCTCCCCTCACATCCTACGGGGAGTGGAGCTGAGACGCGAGGAAAGGAAGCAAGGAAAGGAAACGAGGATGCACAAATACGAAATGAGAAGCACCCAGGAAGTGCAAATAGCATCCCTTGTTGGCAAACACTATTTACACTAGCTCCACCCACCAATGTCTGGTTGGGCCACTCAGGTTTTGAAAAAGACAAGAAGTTCAATGTCTTCAGTGGTGTAGCAGTAGCAAGTAAGGCATGCAGACCTTTTGATCGACATGGGTTCGAATCCGCCTTTTGCCAAGCTTGCATTTATTTTCAATAAA
Source organism: Ctenopharyngodon idella (assembly GCF_019924925.1). NCBI lineage: Eukaryota > Metazoa > Chordata > Actinopteri > Cypriniformes > Xenocyprididae > Ctenopharyngodon > Ctenopharyngodon idella. The sequence continues at coordinate 29,498,877 of NC_067223.1, forward strand.
ACTGAAAATAATGTTCTAAAATTGGAAATAAGCTGCAAACAAGTGTTTAATAATATTAAAAGTGTTTATTGTGTAGGGCTAGGGGAAGGTGTAGGGATAGGGTGACCATATTTCTCATGGTGGAATATGGGACGGGTGAGAAAAGGGTGGGCAATATGACCATTTTATTTTCAATATGAGAAATTTTATTTCACAGTAATTATTGTTATATATATAAAAAATTACATTTACAAACAATACGACAAATACAATAGAGATACAAATTGAGTACATTTGTTTTTCATATACAGTAGGTTTATTTACCATGTATACATTTATTTAACATATTTTGTTGTTTGATTAACATTAATGACAGACCAATATTTAATTAGGCTACTGTCCCTTTAAGACCGAATTCATGGATGTAATATACTGACACATATCTGGTTTTCACCCACCTGTTTACATCCACTTAAGCCATAACCGACTGTATTTACATGAGATACTCCACACAAAGGACATTTTGGCAACTATTTGACCATTCAGGCGCAAGGAGAACTGATCGCGCGCTGTCTGAGAGAACTGGGATCGCACGCAAGGAAAGAGAGAGAGAGTGTGCGCGAGAGAGCGGTGTGTTTCATTCACATGGTCATTCAGCGCGATTCTGCCTATCCCGCCTTCACTAATGACAAGTTAATTGATAAGGGCCCGGTTTCACAGACAGGGCTTAGCCTAAGCCAGGATTAAGCCTTAGTTCAATTAGGATATTTAAGTAGCTTGTATAAACGTACACTAGAAAATAACATTACTGGTGTGCATCTTGAGACAAAACAATGGCTCTAACATATTTTAAGATATGTCAATGCAAATTACTTTCAGTTAAAACAGCTCAAACATGCATTTTAGTCTGGGACTAGCTTAAGCCTTGTCTGTGAAACTGGGGGAAGGAATTTTGATTGGAGGTTAATTTTGTTCTGCGACAAATTTGATTGAACTGTTCTTGCATGACAGAACAACTACTACTACTTATTCTGTCAGGACAAAAAATGATTTTTTCTTAATAAGTCAGGACAATAAAAATAGAGCTGAAATACGAGACTGTCCTGAAAAAAAAACAGAATGTATGATCACCCTATGTAGGGAGGGTTTTTAATTCTCCCAATAAGGCAGCATCCATTTAATAATTTTAATAAATATAATCATTTATACTCTATGATATTATTGCATCCTGTTAATGTTAATGTAAGGTGCAAACAGTATTTGCCAATATAAAGTACTATAGATAGCATCTTTACTCTTATTGCAAAGAAATTATACTTTTACATGGTGTAAATAGAATCTATCTCTATTTTCACCCAGTGTAAATAACATATCGCTAAGAAAATGCTGCTATTGTCACATAGTGTAAATAGAATAGTTTGCTATTTGCACATAGTGTAAATAGCAAACTATCAGTCACAGAGTATCCCAAACAAACAGCAGCCACTTTTTACAATTCCTCCTGAACCAAATCACTGAGCTTATGCTGCATTCATGCTCTGCCGTAATTAAGAGATGGCAACTCGTGATATTTTACCCGGAGCTGTTCACGTCTTCAGACTCGGATTTAAGCATTTCTATGTCAACACTATCAATGCTGAAATGAATCTGCAGCAGTCAGGTGGTACAAGTAAGAGCTCTGTAAGTTGTTTATATTCATTATTGTAACGTTATGTGCTTTGAGACATGAGGTAATTTAACGCCGTCTCTCGTTTCGTGACACTTTGCAGACTCTGCTTTGAACTTTGAACGTGTTTTGAAGGATGTGTGGCTTTGGAGAGCGCTCTGAAGGTAGGGTGGGATCTCATGCTTTCAAAGCTAGCTTGCTATTGCTAGCCGCTCTGAAATTGCCTACCCTAATGCAATGGCTATTTATTAATTTAAAAAAAGTTGGTGCTATATTGAGTGTAAATAGCGGTAGATAAAGCTGCACCAAGTATAAATAACTACAGACTGCCTCTTATACTGATTGTACTAAAGGTGAAATATGAAATATATATATATATATATTAAATTGTCTTGGCTTTTGTTATTTCCCATCAAACATAAGTAATGGAACATTTGTGTGGTTTAATATTTCCAGGTGTATGAATGTCAGTGATGCTGTATGTAAACACGTTACCTGGACATTGATATTCCTGATCAGTTAGTAAGGTGTCCACAAAAAGGCTGAGAACACTTAATGCATCAAGAAACAAATGCTATTCAGAGTTTCAAACGCTTGACAATGTGTCAGTGAGTCAAAGGAAGTGGGTCTTCTAAAGACAGGAAGTCTCATAGGAGAGCTGCATCCCTGGTGAGATGTCAGCATCATCTCTCCCACTGCTAGAGTTGAAGAATAAAAGCTTGTGCAGTAAAGCACTTGTCAGATGGTCGACACACTCTTGTGATTTCTTCGTAGAGTTCTGGGGTGGTTCCGTACATTTAATAAACTGACTGAAATATAGATATACATGAAGCTTGTTAAATATAGTTGATACAAAATCGACACCTCATAAAATCGTTGTGTTTTCTCCTGAGATCAAGTTGGCAAATTGTGGATTAAATGAACTGTGCTTGTTCAGAGGTCTGTTAGATGGTTTTTTTCTAAATGGGTATAGTTTTTGGTAAATATAAGCTTCAATAAGTATGTTCACATGTTCACAATCTGATTTTAGATTCTTAAAAGTTTTAGAATTTTAGATCTAATCATATTTTGATGCCATTGGTGTGATGCAGTTGTTTGAAACACCAACCAGAATGCTAACTCAGACACTATTAGACATAATGAATGTGTCTGGGATTTAACACTCTTCTGGGGAATATCACACTGACTTACATTACATAAAGCTCAGACTGTCAGCGCTGAACTAGAGCTCTATTAACGCTGTGTAAGCTGTGTGTGTAAGAGGGATATTGTGTAGAATCATATCTGACACGGTGCAGTTGTATGAGTCTAAAAGAGGACTAGCTTCACATTTTCAGGGGCACTTTACAGTCGTACTGAATTTCAAGCCATTTCTCCAGTTAAATTGTGGCTGTGGGCTACGCTCAGCCAAGGATCTTCATTCTGCTCGGTAGATGAAAGGCTAATTTCTCAGCGGGTTTCCTTATTGCCTCATCCTCGTTTATTAAAGTTACTCTAATTTCATTTATTAGGCAGAACGCAATCACATGCTTGCAACTACGCGTTCTATTTTCTTTCTTTTCTCTCGCCTCACCAAATCCTCAACTAGGAGCATTTGTACATTTTTTTTTTTTTTTTTTTTTTGTACAAGAAATCTTATTTTACAAACACATTTTACATAAAAACCTTTATTGATTTATTTATTTATTTATTTATTTGTGGTAACACTTTATTTTGATCGTCCACTTTAGACATTCTACTAACTATAAATAATTTTGTAACTACATGTCAACTAACTCTCATTAGAGAATTAGTAGACTGTCTGCTTAATATCTGATAACACTTTATTTTGATGCTCCACCAACAAACATCACTCAAAAAAAAAAAAAAAGAACTTTCACTGTTGTTAGTTTCACTCAAGCCATCCTTGTTCACATTACTTAAAAAACTCATGTAACTACATGAACTTAATTTAACTGAGTTGTTTCCACTAAAAATGAGTAATAAGTGTTTGTTCAGTCAACTTAACATTGCTGAGTGAAACGCACTAATTAATGTTGACATAACCTAACTGGGCAGTGGATCCATAGTTTCCAGCATGCTTTGCAAGGGACTGCATTAGGAGAGTAAATTTAGGGATTAAAGTGTTGTTTTATGTGTTTTTCATTAAAGGGAAAGATGTTGTTAGTTTATGTTAGTGTTTAATATTGTTAATGTTGGACATTTTGAGGAGTTTCTGTAATGTTTTTGAATTTTGCGGTTACCATTATGCAGAAGAATCGCGCCTGTGTTTAGGCTGTGAGTACTCATATACGCATGTTTAGGATGGAATTCCTGCTCTCAATTCAATTGAGTTTGTTCAAAGAGTTATTTTTTGAGTGCATTTTGTAGAGCAAATAGTTAATTTAATAAGGTAAATGAAGTCAATAAATGTGTTCACCTTACATAATAAACAACATTATTAAGTAAACTGCACATATAAATATTATATACTGTAACAATGACAAATTCAGATTTGTATTTACTCAAAGACATTTTGTCAGCTTTACTTAAATTTCTTTTGTTCATTCAACTAAATTGTTATTTATACAAATTACTCAATATAGTTGCGTGTAACCACTTGACTTGCTTTTTTAAGTAAATCCAACATTTTTTTTTTTTTTTTTAAATAGTATAAGTAACTTTGCAACTTTTTCAACTTATTCTACTAACCCAAACCCCAACACCTAACCCTAGCCTAACAATCTACTAAAAGTCTACTAAAAGTCTACTAATACTCTAATGAGAGTTAGTGGACACGTAGTTTTTTTATTTAGTCAATATTTCTTTCCTTCAAAGGTCAATCACGTTGGTAATACCGACATACTGTACATACATTTTGGCTACCACTTCTTCTTACATTTTGTGGACTGACACTATTTACATTCTGTATAAAAAGGGCTAGTGTTTCATGAATATGAAATGTATAAAATACAAACAAAACTAATTTCAATAAGTTGCAAAACCATTGTGTAAATTGCCATAATGCAACAATTTACTTTAGTTGATTTTACTTAAAGTTTACTTAAAAATGAATAACTACGAATTTACTTGGGTTTACAAAGAGATTTATTAAGAAATTCATACTGCTCCTGTTTCATGAATGAGACCCACTGCACATGTAGAACAGGCTACATCCGATTATATTTACATGTATTCGCTCGGAAGGCGTATTAAGTGATTTACAATGCATTCAAAGTATACTTTTTTTTAGAAAGATGTGTGCTTGAGATTCAAACCCTTGACCTTCACCTCGATAGAGCAAAGCTTTACCACTTGAGCAAGAGAAATAGAATAATATGTTGGGAATATGATTGCATCCAAATGAATGCATGAAATAACAAATACATACAGTAAATATCCCAGATGCCCTTGATCGTGCACCATTAAATAAAACATTTGGCCAAGAGAATATGGACAAAGCCCTAGAGACATTGTGGGCAACTGCATAAAGTGGAAAGCATTATGGATATAGATAGCCTGTAAGTTCTTGGCAGCATTTCTTAGGATTTACAGAAGTGTGCATTTGTCAAAAGGGATCAAGTCTATATAAGCCCAACCTTCTTCTAACCCCCTGAATCATTGTGGTATAATATGGTGGTCTAAAGAGAGATCAGAATCATGTACCTGCCATTTGCTCTATGTATACAGATGCATGCGATCACAGTGAGATGTCCAGGCAGACCATGCACTTAAGACGTGGTATTACAGCTCACTGCAGAAAGGACAATAATGGCCCCATCCATCAAACACAGTCACCAGGCATGGCGCACCCTTCCTTAAAGCGGAGAGAGAGAGAGAGAGAGAGAGAGAGAGAGAGAGAGAGAGACAGGTCATCATAGCTCTGTTCCAAAACCTAGTGAGCTGTCTACTGCCCGCATAGGCAGCAGCCTTCTGAGGCAGCGTCTTAACTGAAACAGAACCTCATAACACCGTGTCCTAACCACATGCAAAAAAATTTCAGTGACAAGCAATTTGTCTGCACTGAACAAGAAACTGCTGCATCACATGACAAGCCAACCAAAACATGCTTAATGTCTACTATACAGATACACTACCATTTATGGTAGTTTGGAAAGTCTCTTGTGCTCACCAAGGTCAAGTCAAGGCACTTTTTTGTTGTAGTGCTTTATAATATTTTATTATATTTTAAAATGTAATTTATTCCTGTTATTCCTAGCACATGCTATCTTTGCTCACTAAGTTTTGGAACTTTGCTACATACATAAATTGTTTGTGGCTTTACATGTCAGACTGTCACTTCCTCATTAGTTTGTGGCAGGATAAGCTGCAATGTAGACCAGACTTTATGCCAAAAGTCAAACGACTGGCTATGTGAGGAGTTATAGGCTTGCAATTAAATCTTTCCCTGCCAGCATTTTTGAAAAAAGTTGCCAGTCAGCGCCAGCATTTTTGATCATTTTCACAAAAGTTTCATGGCCCTCAGAATATTTTGTTGTATGAATATCTGAACATGCAATATATCAAAAGAAAGAAAAGACACTTTGCTAAAAAAAAGTTTTATTCTAGCTTCATGCTTTTTTTTTTATTTTATTATTTTTTTTTTTTATGTGGGTGTTTCATAAAAAAAAAAAAAAAAGTAAAATTTTGAGCAAAAAGCTGAGAAAATCAAAGACTAAATTTTTTTTCAAAGACTAAGTTTGGATGGGATTCAGAACGATGATCAAAACATAGATGGAGTAGATCGAGTCCATCAACACAAGTAAAGCTTTACAGTCCTGTAGCTTGTCCTGGGTCGACATTTCATTTAGTAACATTAGGCAGTTTTGATTTATATGCTGTTTAATGTTGATGATTGCGTTATTTTACATTTGCATCTGCTTACATATGCTATCGCTTGTTTCTGCTTCTTCGCCTGTGTTTTGATCAGGAGATTCAGTACTCTTTCAGAACAGAAGATGCGTAAATAGCACCCCCTACTGTATAACAGTGAAAACACGGAAAGCCGGAAAATTCCGTCAATGGCGGGGAAGAGTTAATATTTAAAATATATAATATATAAAACAAAATCCAGCCTCTCTTATTTTTTTTCTGACGGCCGACCTTTCAAGCTCTCTCCTTCTGTCTTTCTTCCTTGCTCTTCTCCGCCAGCAGGGATATCACAAGCTAGATGATATACAAATAAATGGTGGGATTAGCGGGCCTTTGGTGGATGGGAGCAGATGTCTTTCGCAGATGTCATTGGCGGGTGCTTGGCTGCGACACTTCTGCCTGCTCTCCTGATTTGATGTGGCACAGACGCGGATTGAGCACCTGATTGGCAGCTAAGAATGCTCTGAAGAGACAGAGGAAAGCCTTGAATGCCCCAAATCACTCTGGAGACCAACTGAGAGTCTGTGGCAGGACAGGCTCACATCATCTCGACCAGAAACTCTAAACATGTTGACCTGTTTTTCTGAACATAGAGACACCATTTCTGGCCCATTGCCTTACTCCTCTTCACTTTAATGACTACAGTTTGTGTTGACAAATTCTCTTCTAAATAAATGCAGTCAGAGACCAAAAGAAATAATGCAACTTTATTTAGGTAAACAAGATCTTTAGTGGTGCTTGACTGAGTAAAACCTGCCACCACCCAGATAACAAAATATGTTCTACGAATGTTTATGAAAATGTAATTTCTTAATGTTTTATGAACGTTCAAAACATCTAGTTTTTTAATATTTTAAAAATATTTTTTGTTGGTTATGCAAATTGTTAGAGAAAACATTATACCATGTCTACACTGGATGCAAACTGATGCCCCTATTTTTGACGTACTCCACACGATTGTGCTATTTCCGTCAACAGGGCAAATGGATTCAGAACTTACACGTTGATGCGTGTAGACAGCTTCAAGCTGTCGCACATGGTATAGACACAGTGTTAAGGGAATATTTTATTTTATTTTTTACAAATATTATGGGAATGTTACTGCGATGCAACGTGTCAAAAAACAATAGAACCCATTATAATCAGTAGCCATGTTTACATGTACACTTTTTCCGATTGAAAGATTTGGTGGACTGTTTACATGAGACATTATCTAATCTGATATGGTGTTTACATGTGCAGGCGCTTTCGGAATGACTTTGTGACATGCGCACATTAGCCTATGTCCTGTTTGCTGCCTTTTATTCCTGTCAACATGGAGTTCCGTTATTTGTTATGTGCGCTATTTTTAGGTAAAGTGTTGCTCTTAATCAAGTAACAGCGTGAATTTGTAGCATATTACTGCTGGAAGGTATGAGGAAAAATGGGCTGAGTTCCTTCAGCATATTTAATAAATACGCTGAAGGATTAATAAATGTCTTGTTTCAGTTTTACTCCAGTTTGATTTTGTCGTCGCCATTTTGCATTCTGACAACCCCTGAACTCTTGACATGATGACGTAGATGCAAAGTAATCTGATTAACGTGTTTACATGGCAGAATTTTTATTTTGTTCGGTTTATAGAAAGGTTTATCCCACCCCTCTCAAACCGATTACAATTTCATTTGGTTTGGGCATTTTTGTTCCAAATGAGGTGTTTATATGGAGCATTTTCATTTGGATTGGACTTTTAAACCGATTACAATGCTCTATGTAAACGCACCTAGTGATACTGTCTACACTGGATGCGGCATGACGTGACACAACAAATTTCTGACAGTAAATGGAAGCCCCGTTCTATTCCTGATGTAGTCCAAGTGCTTTGCAACGGTCGGTTTGTCGCGTTCAGTGTAGACAGCTTTTAGCTGTTGTGGCGCTGTGCGATGCGACACGACGTGACAACGGACATTTTTACAGGTTTGCTATGCCATTGCTAAGGTGTTTTATTCAAAACTAATCCTAAGTATAAGCAATAGTAAGAGTGATGCTTACTTTAGCTAACAGTACTTACTAATAACGCTTTCCTTTGCAAGCTCAACCAATTAACAATAAAAATTCCCAAAAAGTTGAACATTTTAATCTGTTCCAAAACTCAGAACCAAACCAAGGGTGCTTTGTCTTAAAAAGTTCCTCATATGCTAATATTTGAGTGGTTAGATTAACATATTAAGTGTACATAAAATATAGTTTGAAAGAATTGATTTCAGCGATTAATTGAGTCAGCAGGAGGGCAATATGTAATGAACACTTAATCAAGCTGCTGAGCATAAAGGACAGAATGTCCTTATCTGTCATGCAGTTACTAAATATAGTGATTTAATGAAGAGCTATGCATTTTGACGAAACAAAAGGAATGTTGGTAAATTTTGACATTTTTATATCAGTACAAATCAAAGAAATCAGCTCTGGATACAACATCTCATTACTGTGTGTCAGTTATTGTTTACAGCTGACAAATATTTCCAACTGCACTCTGGGACAAAGAGTCATAACGTCCTGTCCAGAATAAATGTCTGTCTGTCTTTCTATGGGTGTTAGAAGAGCTGCACACTCCACTGTCTCTCTGATTGACAGTGATGGAAGGGAGAGGCAGGGAGGGTGTTAGTGAGGGATGAGAGAGAAGAAAAGCAAGTGAAGAAGAGTTCTGGAGTTGCACAGGAATGATAGATTTTACTTTGTAGTGCTGACAAGACTGTATAAGCTTCAATGGCTGGATCACTAACAGGCAGGGCAGCGTAGAGCCAGAAACACTTTGGATAGCAAGAAAAAAACTGTACTTATACTGTACAACAGTAGAAGTTGGAATAAGTAATGATTTTGTATCAAACTTTATAAACACTAATATCTAAAAAATCGAAAGGGCTGTCAAAATTAACATGTTAACGCCTGTGTTTAATTAATTTTCATTTTTAATCGCAGTTCTTTTTTGTAATGCTGTTAACACATTTCTCTAATTTGACATGATAACTGATTCATTCTGATCTGTGTGAATTCCATAAAGGAACAGAGATGATTGAAACTGATCTGTGTTGGCTTTCCCTAAGCAAGCAGAACATTAGTCGGATATAAGTAATACTTAATCTCTATGGCACGTTTCCCAAAATCATTGTTATCTAAATAGCATGTAAAAGAGTTTCTAAATTAATGAGAGCCTCTGAGCATTTCAAAGCCCATTACATGCAACTTAAACTGATATTTTCTGGGACCTTTAACAGTTTATTAAGGGCAACTTGGTATTTTGTAAGTAGTATTAATGCATTCTTACGCCTTTAAAGCAAAACCACATGATGGGAATTTACATGACAGATGATAAGGGATAACTTCAGCTAGGTCCTAAATGTAACTAGAATATTGCAGTAGCAATATAAGTAATTCTTAGTAAAAAAAATATATATATATATTGATTTCATAAGACAAGGTGACTGCAAAAGTTTTTTTTTTAATAAATAACTTTTTGAAAATTAAGGTTACAGTGGGAATGTGCTAAACGAGCAACTCCCACTCTCTCTTCCTCCTCCTCATCATCATTCACATCTTCATTTCTCCAGTGGCAGGTTCAAATCTGCTGCAGTTGCTCAGTCATATAATGGCATTTACGAGTACAGAGTAGTTAGATATCAAATCTTATTTTTGGTTTAAAATACTGTTAACCCTACTGTTTTAAAATGATTGGATAACAGATATCTGTAGCACATTTTGTGGCAGTCATGTTCTATATATAATGTATGTAGGCAGTGGTAGAAAGGAAGTCTTTCACAAACTGTTTCACAATTTCAAACAACTGCACCATTATTTAAATGCATTTACTTAGTGGATAGCAGAACAAATGCTTTTTAGTAAATTATAGAAATGCCTTCTTTAATTTAATGATAAGAATTGAAGACCCAAAAGAGACATTTATCAAAACTTAAGTAATTTGCATTTATTTATTTATTTATTTATTTATTTATTTATTTATTTATTATTTTTTTTGTATGATGGCATTTAAACACTACCTAAGCTCAACAAGTGAAATAAAACCCACAGGTGAAACACTGTCATTTATAGAAATGTCAATGCTTTCAAATTGAAATGCTATTTTTCTAGTCAACACAAATTTTGTAGTCCATTTCAGAGTCTTGAGAGAAGGTTTTCAGTGAATAATGGTTATAATTTATCAGAGTCTGTTTATTATACAAATATACACAGGTTTTATAGTACCAGAAGACATATAGCTCATAACTTATGGGCTAGTTTTATGTTGCTTGTTTTGTTATTACTTAAATTTCGATTGATTGATTGATTGATTGATTGATTGATTGATTGGCAGACCTAGACACTTTTGGGGTTAATTATTACTTTAAACTCTACTGCCAGCATCAATGTGCAGGCAACATTTTTGTTTAAGAGTTTGTTGAATCTTCAATGAAACGTGTGTAATTGGAGCCATAAAGCTGTCTAAATAGTCCTTGACATGGGATTACTTTTCTAGTTGGAACGAATGATTTTGCATCACCAATGGAATAGAGTTTGTACACCCTATGTAAACGGTAAACATCACATACCTTTCTTGTATCCTTGTGTGGATATCATCTAATTTAAAGTTGTCATATTTACACTGTCAAGACAACAGTTTTATATTAGTTTATAACTTTGCATAGACCACGTTAGTAGGCAACGTTATCACGCTAGTCCTGTAAGTAATATAATAATATATTTATAAGTATGTAGTTATATAGTAATAACATAATTATAACATCATTATACAAGCATGTAACCTTAATAAACATATGCACGTTCATATGACGCAAATGCAGCAATTTTTTTTGTTGTTGTGTCTAATTGAGAAAACATTAGCATTTACATGTTTTTTTTTTGTTTTTTTTGTTTTTTTTCACTGTTGGTCAGATTATTTCATTTCTACATCACCCCTTTCAATCAGATTTCAATCAGTATGGGCTCAGTCGGATAGATTGAGGTGTTTTTTTCAGTTTGATTGAACCATTAATTCCGATTATAAACTGATTATTTGGGTGCATGTAAACATGGCTATTGTGTATTTTAAAGTTTATTCCACTGCACTGTCTTGGCCCAAGGCTTAAGTTCTAGGTTTACCACTATATACAATTTTTTGCTTGTTTTTACAATTTGGGGGACAAGACAGAATTATTTTTAAGTATAAAAACCACATGCCACAGATAATGTCCAAGCATAATGTGTAAACCTGAAAAAGTTGTACCACAATACAGCTTCAGCAATTCACTCACCATATCTGAAGGTGTCACAGAAAAAAACAAAAAAAAGACCCTAGTCATCCAAGGTTTGCAATGATATTTGGGTATTTTATGCACCAGCTTCCCAAAATCAATTCAAGAGGAGGCCATGAGCATTTTAATAACAGTTGGGAGGAAGTCCTTTGCCCAGATGTCATTAGACAACCACTTCATAGCCATAGATCACTGGTGAAATTAAGGTCGTCTGGAAGATTTGTGCTTTGATGGACTGGGGTCTCAGGCAGGAGTCATGACATTAGACTTTTGTGGCAGTCCAGGAACATGGCCCTTCTGACCAGCTAATTTCTGAACAGAAGGTGGCAGGCGGCTGAAGTAATGTATCACATTCTCTTCGTCAACGTCAACTCAGCAGCAGTGGTTGGTGGTAGACTTTAGAATCAATACTTTTAAGGGGCCCACAAAAACGGTAAGTGTTTGTTTTGTTTTTTTTTATTCCCAATTTAAACAACTAAAATCAAAAACAGTTAGACAGACCTGGATTGAGCACTGGATTGGGCAACAAAGCAAGTGAACTGCAACTTCGGGTTAAAATTTTGCAGAAGTGTTTTATCAACCTGGAAGTGTTGAGGGAAATACTTATGATGAAGAATCATATTTAATCATATATGACATGACACAATATGCCGCAGCGTTTTTGAATGATGTACAATAAAGATGGATTATGGTGAAAATCATATGGTGAAAAATACTTATATATGTCATAAGACAAAGAAAATGAAGACAAAGGTACACAGGATCTAATACGAAGTGATTTTTATACTATAAACACAGGAACAGGCAGAAGGTTTAACAGTGCATGTGGTGGTAAACACACACAACACGCAAACATCAACCAACACTGAAGGGTGAAACATAGCAACTTAAATACACAGTGATAATGAGATGGTAACGAACAGGTGTGATGATTTGATGAGTGTCCATGACAACTGAGAAACTAAAGACAAGGGAAACTAAGACAAAGAAACATGTGACTGATGAAAACAAACTGAAAGTCCATGAAAACAGAAACTAAGAACTAACAAAACTTAGTATGTGAGACAATATAAAGGTATATTTTTATAAGAATGAGTAAAATGAGTAAATGATATAGTAATGAGTAAACATAGGTTTCTACAGCTGTCAGTAAATTCAAACTGTACATTTCAGAATCCATCCAAATACACAAATATGTACATTTATAGTGTTATACAAATGCCTAAGTATAACAATGAGATTGTTAAATCTCTTGCAGCTGGGGTTATACTTTGAGTCTGCTTGTAGGGCAATACAATTAACGTTTTACACATCTCCACTTATACATGAAGGAGGTTGTAATCACTGCAAACCCATGAACGTCCTGCTCGTAATTTCCTAGCCAGAGCAGAAACACATCCAGGGACCATTTCAGATCCCAATGAAATATATTCATTACCATGCAAATTGGTTTGGGAATCGTTGACTAAAAGCATTCGACATACTTCATTTGAAAGTACGTAAATGCAATTAATGGGGCCATATTCAGAAGAAAGCGAATTTGCCTGCAGATAATTGTTATTGTCTGGATCCCATTAAAAGTTTTTTTTTTCCTTCTTAATTCCTAAAGAAAACATTTTTGCGAAGGAAGCCACTCCGTCACGTCATTGTTGACACAGACTTCATTATACGATAATAATCCGCTTTTCATGTGGAGTGAATAATGCAATATTAACAACAGTGTTCGCAGAAATGATTTCTGAGAAGCCTGTTCATTTTCTGGCTGCTGTACAATCAATGCAAACATCTGAAACAAATGCTACTGAAGACATTTGCACGCATGTATACCTAGCAGCTTGTGAAATGAAACACAATATGAGAAAGAATTGTGTCGATTTTTGATTGCTATCAGAAAGTGATGCTTGATTGCACCCTTGCACACATTGGCTTGCTTGCAACATCCAAACCTTTGCTGGTTATGGCAAATCTCATTTTGTTTTGCTTTTGGCAGGATGTTTCTAGCAATAATTTAGGCTTTCGGAATGGAGCTGTTGCTGAAATTACTGTCTGAATTCCACCCAAGTAAACAAGTCAATAATCATTGCATTTCCGATTCATATAAAGGCTGCAGGCAGGATTCAATAATAAATGGATGTTAATAGTGAATCCACAAAACTAATGATCAACTTGCTTGTTAGTCCAGTGTATTGTTTCAATTGTAGTACCAATTATTATTATTTTCCCACTCTTTTTTTGTTTATGTAGGCTGAAGAGGTGCTAATGCACTAAGAAACAAGTATGTTTGTTAGATTCTGTGGCGTTGCAAGACACCACACTACCACAGCCTATTTCTCTTAGGTACTCAAGAATCTTTTCAGCCCAAATCTCAGAGAACATGCTCTGATGTTGGTAATATGCTTCCATTAGATCTGGAAATAACAATGTCATTTCATACCACAGCCAGAGATCTCATATTTCCAAAACCCTTGGAACAAGTCACATGTTTCGGAGAAGAAATTACTTTAGAGGGAAACTACCACAACCACTCTCAAACAATGTAAAGCAAATGGCAGTCTGGATGTTTTCTTATTCTGTAAATGAGAGCAAACAAAACGTGGACTGACTGTTGATTCTTCTTGGACCTGACATGATCAGACTAGGGTAACTGGGGGTCAGTCTTCCAGGTCAAAACTGTTAGGTAAGGATTATCTCTTCATGTAGTGGGATTAACCCTTATTTTACACTTCATGAAAGCATCTACTCCAATTCTACATGTACTTCTATAAAGCAACAATGAATATATGAAAGTCAGTTTGCAGTTTTTAATGATATATATCAAGAATAAAATAGAAGGGTTTAAAAGTAAGAGAAATGTGACATAAACAGAAGCCACTAATTACTTTAGGAGATTAAGTGAGTTTTTCTTTTCCCCCCCCCCCAATATGATATTACGTAAACAGCAATATTTACAAATGTGTTCTTTCTTAAACAAAAGCATTTTGACATGGAAAAATGCCAGTCAACACCATTTTATCCCAGAGCTTGGCAACCATTCAGAAGTGAAATTCTTTGAACTCAACTGTGACATGAAATTCCTTCTTCTTCAGAGTGTGAAAATACAAGCCAGTAGCACATAGTCGGGTTAGTTTAGGGATGGGTAGCGAGCCAAAAACACACCTCCGTTGTGTTACTTTAGTTTAAGGTGAGCAGAATTATGTGACTATAAGGAAGTGTTTGAATCATATTTGGTTATTTCCCCCACCCATGCTGCCAAATGAAAAGGAAAGTTATTTTTAAGAGGCAGAGAAGGTTCTTTTATTTTGATGAAAGGGTTTATCCGGAAATTAAAATTCATCCATTGTGAACCTGTATGATTTTTTTTTCTTCTTCTCCATAACACAAAAAGAGATATTAGTCATAAAAGTATGACTGTCTCTATGGAGCCTTTGTCATTTTTTACATTCATTCAGTGTGATTTTTTTTGCTAAACATCTCATTTTATGTTCTAGGTAACAAAGAAAATCATACAGGTTTGGAATAATATGAATGTGATTAAATAATAAAAGAATTATTATTTTTGTGGTGAACTATGAAAGAAGAACTACACTGGTAATAAGATATCCAACATTCCTTACTGCGGTCTCAGCTTTGCTCACAGTAATCTGGCTTTGTGTCTTTGTGATTTGGAAAATTACAGCAAATAAAAGAAAGAAGACAAGAGGAAAGGCTCCATGCTGGAGTTCAAAGACAAATCTCCATTCTGATACAGGGGAAGCAGAGTGTGGAAAGATCAAAAGAAGAGTGATGTGAAAGGTCAACGCTCAGTCGATCACAAGCGACTACATAAAGAGGCGTTCCTGCTAAGTAGTGCACTGCACAACCACAGAGAGCCAGAGCAGTGCAGACTCCTGAAAGGGACATAGTGGAATGGAAACTCACACTTTGAAGAGACAGGGGAAGGGTGAAACACCTCAAAGCACCTGCATAGTGTGCCATTGCCTATTGAAAAATACGCAATAGATCTATGATAATATAATTGTAAATTCGGCTTATGCCTCCACTAGGAAATTATTCTTATGCAGTGCATCTCTTTGAGAGAGTTTCAGTTTATAAGCTAAATATAAAGAAAAGCAATTGTTTCATTTAACCTTCATGTTTTGTAGATATTAACTTTATGTTATGTTTAGGGTCCTAGAGATACCAATGCTGTATGTATAGAGTTATTAATACTGATTTTGAAATGGATATCTTACTTCCCTCTATTCAAATTCTTTGAACAGTTGCACTAGTGAGGATCAGACAGGTTTTCCCAATATATGCGAATTGTATAAAGTTTATTTCATTATTTTGTGGAATGTTCATAATAGAATACTACTGTAAACCCAAACAGTACTACTAACTTATAAAGATTGAGTACACTGCAATTAAATTCTGTTAAATCATTGATGCAACTTAAAACAATTACATTTTCTGAATGAGGAGTTTAATTTTATTTTTGTGTGGCTCAACATTTTTGAGTAAACTCTCATACTTAAATTATTATTTTTAAGTCATCCACGTCATGTCGTTGCTCTAACCTACGTCATCAGAGGAATCCATTCAACATTAAATTGAGTTGCAGCAGATTTCAAGTTCCCAGTATGCTTTGTGTCACACTATGTAAGGAGAATAATTGTTGAAATTGAGTGTTATTTTGTGTGTTTTTGCACAAGATTAATACAGAAAAAGATATGTTATTGTTTAATGTTCTTTTATTTTGGTATTTTAAAGGTGTTTCTATGATGTTGAAGTTTTGTAGGGTTAGCATCATAGTGAAGATGTGGTTAGGTCAAGAATGAGCTGCAAAACTTCAAGGCTATATATACTGCATGTCAATTAACAGTTCATGCAAGAAAATAGTGATAGTCTCTTTGATGGTTACATTAGCACATGCTGTTAGCATGTAGTGCTGTTGCTAAATAACACTTAAAGATTAGGTGCTAGTTTATCCAATATTTCAATTAAATTGTATTAGCAAGTTTGTGTAGTACAAAATACATTTCTTAAGTTCTACTAAAATAATCTTTGAGTTGTTTACTTAAATGCTTTGAGTATTCTGAACTTATCGGATTTTACAACCACTGCATTAAAATAACTAAAAAATGAGAAACATGTATGGTAAACAATAGTTTTAAGTACAGTGGACTTAAACATTAAATAAAATTAAAATAAAAAAAAAAATCAGTTTGACTTAATTGTTATTTATAATTATTCTTTACTTAAAAGATTTGAGTTGCTTTACTTAAATTTTTTGAGGTAATCGGTGTCTACAAAAATTTTGAGTATTCTGAATTTATCGGGTTTTATGGGTTCTATAAGCATAGAAGAACTAGAACAAGTTTAAAGATTTTAGAGAGTTTCAGCACCACACAAAGCGGACAGCTCCCGCTATTGTAATTCTTATTAGAACATGGTCATATTAAGAATATTTTGGCCTTATCTGACACCTGTAAATATTTTAATTGATGTGACGCCATTAAAAGACCCCACTTTAATGTTTTCTTCAGTTTCCTAAAAAGGATTAATAAAGTGCCATCCTATCCTATTCTAGGACAATGGTTCCGAACCCATTTCAGCCAAAATAATTTTAAGTTATATATACAAAACTAATTTGTATGTGTTAAATCAGCATGAAATACCTCTTTAACGTTACCACTTTTATAGTGTATATTAATTTATCTGTAATTTAAGATACTGTCAATGCATTGCAAGCTTGTTATTTTCACTTCGAATGTAACTAAACACTCTATAATGCTCTAAAATGTGCTTCATATAATATCTAAATTAGCAGGTTTTATTTAAGTCATTTAATATGACTGAATCAACCAGATATAGAATAAGATAGTATTGAATAAGATAGTAATTTATAAATTCCCATGAGGAAATATAAGGTTGGTGTCATAACAATTAGAAAAAGTGTTAGATGAGGTAAACATAGCTTCATCTTGTAACATTTTCATTATAACAGCATTGCAAGTGACTTGGATTCCTAATTAGTCACTTTCTAATGAGAGTAGGAGCTCTCCACATCACGTGGTGCTGAAATGCTTTGACATGTCCTCTGCTCTGAGTTTCTGCCTTAAGCTTTGCTGTTTCTTAAGAAATTTTTGAAAATGTTGTAACACACACACACACACACACACACGTTCACATAACCTGTTAGCCGCTCGTCACGAATAAATGCAGCATATGAGACTGGTGGATATAAGAAATAAAAGATAAAGAAAAGAAAAGGGTAAAATAATCTGCATATCAGCACCTATACGTCTACACTTCAACTTGACGTTCAAAGTAGAACGTTCAGTTGTAATGAAGGAAGATGTCTGCACTGCACGCTTAAACAGGTTCCTTAATTATAACGAGAGAGTGCTAGTTTTTTCGCGTCGTCGCTCGCATGCAGCGCAAGTAAAAGTTGAGGCGGCACGAAGTTTCAGTTCATGTATCGGTCTGCGCAGCTTCAGAGCTCTCTAGATCTTTCCATTTCATCTGCTCACAGCTCTTTATGTTCCTCATCGTCTTTTGACCGAGACTTCGATTCCCTCTTAACGAATATTTGGCGGTTTGCGATGGGATCTTTTCTCTGGGAGTCTGAGAGGAATCAAAACACGTCCTCGCAGACCAACTGAGCAGTTCTTTCGCTAGTTTTCACGGCGTTGCGACATACATGATTTAATCTTTACCTTGTATATTTTTTCGTTTTTTCAACACGGACATTCGACGTGCCGTCGACAGTTTAATATTTATGTCAAAATCTGAATTTACGCGCCTGTTTTGGATTATCCGTTTCCCAGGATACCGAACACTGAGTCGATCACGCGTCAACTAGAGACTTTATTTTCGATTTACTGGACTTAAAGACTGCTGAAGGGCTTTGGAAATGAGCTGTCCGTTTTCAAAATGTCTTTTTTAAGAATCACTCGTGGAGAGAGACGTTTCCTCAGAGGACGGGAGGGTTTGTAACGCTGAATTTATCGCCGATTTCACGACACGCGTTTCCATGGCTCCTGCGGTCAGATCGATTAAGCGTAAGGATGCGATTAACTGGCCGAGGATGTCGACAACTTTCTGGGCTGTGTTGCTGTTGACGGCGCTTCTGATCGTGTACTGCGGTGAGTTTGCGGTGTGTGCGATGCGTCTTCTACGTGTGAAAGGATGTGTAACACTTCATTGATGTGACCTTAAGGATAAGGTATAGTGCCTGTCGTGTCACTCACAAATACACACATACAAAGTCATGGATTCTCCAGGCTCACGGAAACGGAAATGTCAAAGCATGTCCTAGACATGACCATAAATATACATATATATATTTTACCTTGCGTTTCAAGGGCAGGGAACATGTCTATCATCATCTAGAAAGATACCTCCTGGATCTCATGTTAGGATTGTAAAGTATATTCCTTAATAACAAAAAGATCCCTTCACCTAATTGCAAAGATACAGGAATATTAAAGCACAAGCAGTCAAAACTGCATTACTCAAACACACAGATAGGCAAATGCAACTCATACAATCTCTCCCTTTAATACTTAAACACGACTGATATCTTGAAACCTCAGAGAGAAATCAGCTCTAGCCATGGTGTTTATACACGAAAATATTTCAATAATTTCAACCTAGAGGGAAGGAAAGTTGTGTAAAACAATTATAAGCTAGTAGATTGTTACATTATCGATAAGATTATCACAAATGTAACTGACCTAATTGACATTTACAAGACACCACTATATATCCAATTAAAAGCTCAGCTGATTCATTACTTTAGCTGAAATGGTGGTAATAGTCTAAATGAAACTTTCACTGACTCTCTTAAGACTGCTTTTTTTTCTGTAGCCTTAGCACTTTGATAGATGTCAATAGAACACACACACATGAAAAATTAATTAATTGCACAAATATACAATCAAACATCTGAATCGGTTAATATGTTTTTCTGTCCCAGGCCTGGCTGGGTGGCAGTATATCTGAGAGGATGTTTAACCTGTCCCACTTTACCTGCAGTTCTTATTTGAGTGAAATATGGAAATATGAATGCAAATATGTGTATAGATGTTTCTGCATTCACTCAATTGATCTCCTGCGATGGCATGATTTATTCTCTGCTCGGCTACAATCAATGTTCTGGATGTTTGTTGTGGTTAGCAGTCGATTCTTTTTTATTTGGGTGTCTGTTTCTCTGTATCTCTCTGAGCAAATCAGCTCCTGCAGCTCTACCCCGACCTGCTTGTTGTCTGTGATATTAATCTTCATCTAGATGGGCTGCCCACCGCACGACATCTATGTCTGAGTTGCTGTCAAGACCCCAGACTGGCACCTCGCAGCTCGAGCTGGTATTACTCACAGAGGAGATTGAAAACATAAACGCAGGAACACAAACCAAGTTCTAATGGTTGATTTGTTTATGTATAGATAGTCTTGTGTGATGCATGCACAAACACAACAGAAATTAGGTCTGCATTCCCACTAGTGAGTCATGCAGTCGCTGCCTCTTTATATTAGCATCTCACAACAAAATATCGTCAAAGTATCCGCTACAAATGTCATCATTGTACAGGAGATTGCGTTTGTTTCAGAGAGCAACAGAGATAGGAAACAGCAGAATTGTAGTCGTGCTGTACTGCAGCTGTACAAATGACTATCAAGCGATATGATATGATGACAAGGACTGTTTGTAATGACTGCTTAATGAATGACGTGGGGAGGGCTTTGTTCTGTCCGCTGGCTCCCTCCTCTGGATGCTACTCGACATACGTTTATTCTTTGTTAGATCCACTGATGCATTGTTCAAACTTGCATTCCAATTGCTGTGGAAACACAGAATAATATATTTTATACCTTTAGATTAACAAATATAACCAATGGTACTTGCTAGTGCAAATAGTACCCTATTACTACTAAAACATACTAATATTCCTCAAACAGAGTTAACCTAAGTATTAACCTTTGGTGCGTAACTCATTCCATACTATTTATACCGCAAAGATGAATGATACAAATTGTTGCGAGTTGTTGAGAAGGGGTGTGCTGTTACTTTACTAAGCATCCAGTCAGACTTATGATTTTCACCTAGTGAATGATACCAAAACATCTTATATGCTTATACTGAAGTCGGGACCTGAGCCATAACTAGAGATCAAGATTTCACCAAGACTCGTGGGTCGGCTCTTTTGACTTGGTCTAGTAAGCAGTCACCTTGCAGAACCCTAGAAACCACCAAAACACTCTAGCAACCGCATAGCAACACTGTAAAAACCACCCAGCATCATATCAGTGAATTCTGCATGGGCAAACTTAATTCATTTTTCTGTACATATAAAAATGTAATTAGTAATATATTAAATGTTGTTGTATTTTTTCCTTATAAATAACTATAAAACTATATTATTTTATGTTACATATTTTACTTTTGACCGGTAATATTCTTCTTTGAAAGAAGTCTCTTATGCTCATCAAGCCTGCATTTATTTGCAGAAATCCTTCTAATATGCTGATTTATTATCAATGTTGGAAACAGTTGTGCTGCTTATTATTATTATTATTATTATTATTATATAACCTGTGATACTTTTGTCCGGATTCTTTGATGAATGAAAAGATAAAAAAAGAACAGCATTTATTTAAAATAGAAATCTTTTGTAACTATATACACTACCGTTCAAAAGTTTGTGGTCAGTATTTATTTTCCTTTCTTTTTTTTTCTCTCTTTTTTTGAAAGAATTTAATACTTTTATTCAGCAAGGATGTGTTCAATTGATAAAAAGTCATTATTAAAAGACTTATATTGTTAGAAAAGATTTCTATTTTGAATAAATTATGTTATTTTTTAACTTTTTATTCATCAAAGAATCCTGAAAAAAGTATCACAGGTTATAAGAAAAATATTAAGCACCACAACTGTTTCTAACATTGATAATAACTATAAAAAATCAGAATATTAGAATAATTGCTGAAGGATCGTGACACTGAAGACTGGAGTATCAGCCTTGCATCACAGAAATAAATTATATTTTAAAGTATATTGAAATAGAACCATTATTTTAAATTGTAATAAAATTTCACAATATTACTGTTTTTTTTTGTTTGTTTGTTTGTTTTTTGCTTTTTGTTTTTTGATTTGATCAAATAAATGTAGGCTTGATGAGCATAAGAGACTAATTTCAAAAACATTAAAATTATAAATGTGTCTAAACTTTTGACCGGTACTATATATGGTGATAATTATGTTGGATGTAGTATTTTATCATTTATATTTCTGCAAATGTTCAGACAGCCTGACCATCATTAAAGTCAGATGGTGCAGAGAGCATATGGTGCTCTATGAGAGTGTGTGCGTGTGTGCATGTGTGTGCGTGTGTGTGTGTGTGCTGAAATTCACTGGCTATGTTACTGTAAACAGACAGAGAGAGATAGAGAGAGGCAAAATACTAATAGAAAGCAAGCTAAAACGGAAACGGTAAACACACAAACACACACACACACACACACACACGCACACGCACACACACACACAAGAGATGAGCACACTATGGTCTCCTCCTCCATCACACATCCCACAGGGTCAATTATGTGCCCTGATGAATCATACCTGCTACAGGCCCGACCCGCATTGCCATAGCCCCGCCCACTGAAAGCATCCCACAATGCACTGCAGCACATTCACACATCCCCCTCGAAAACAGCCCATGTAGTCTGACACATTGCTCAAATAAACGCAAATGCACACATGCACACTTTTCTCAGTCTGTGGTCATTACCAACACCATTTAAGGGCATAAACTGAAGCCGTTTTTGGTAATTAAAGACAGCTTAGATGTTGCTGTATGTTTTGGTAACCAAAACAAAAATAGCCAAAAAGAGAGGGAGAGAACAAATGTGTATTTATATGATACAATAAGCATGCAGTCATTATAATATCCTTGTCTATTTTAAAGCAAGCCGAAGGCCCTTTCCACTGCACAAGCAATTTAACCACTGTCCGCATCAAAGGGTAAAGACGTGGGCTTGTGGAACTTGTCGAGTTTTCTGTCTGGCCTAGCGAGCACATCATGAAACTCTTACGAAAACGGAGGCGTCTTTATGGATGAATATTTTATCAGCTCTGAGTTTTGACCATATTTGTCACTTTTGTGCAGGAAAAAAAAAAAATCTTTGCTATGTTGAAATGTCTAACATGTTGTTGAAAGGCTGGAGCTACTGTATATCACACTAGAGCTGTATCATATTACTTAATATGGTTTCCATCATTTATGAAATGAATGGATTTGTTTTTACATGTACTGTGTAAAGGGATATTATACAACAGTTCCAGTCAGCTAATTTGATTGAATAACAGCACTGGAATGTTTCAATGTCAGTATCAGTGTCGACTTCCAATTCTTGGTAATTATCTAAAAAAATTAATTAAAAAAAGTAGCTGTAGGCCGTTATTTTGAATTCTTAGCTCTTCAACAAATGGCCTTAGCATTGCATACAATAATATCAAAATGGCATCTGCAAACAAATGGTAACTTTACATTTATGAGCCATGATTTTTTTTAAAGGGAGTCCCCATACAATTGTACAGGCATTTATTGCAGTGCAGTTCATTACCTGAACTGCATGTTCTTGTATTGAAGCAAATGAAAATTTGTGCTTTGTAATTTTTGGAGACTGCTCTGAAAGTGACTTGATTTGCTTTCTAATGTGAGATAAATGCCGTTAAATTGAGCTGATGTGTCAAGAAAAAAGCAGTTTAGTATAGTCTGACTAAGTACTGCCCTTGTGTTCAGAGATTTTTCGCTCAGTGTTGATTCATGAGAAATCTAAAAAATACATATTATAAAAAAAAAAAAAAAAAAAAAAAATGCTTAGTGTTTATTAATGTGAACCCGATCAGCAGATGTCTCCTCCAGGCTCTCATAAATTTGATCACTAATTGCTGTTTAAATGTGTGCGCACTTTAAATGCTTGAGCTCGTTAAAGCAGGATGGATTCTGATTGGGTGTCAGTGTTTTTATCGTTCATCAGCTGATAAAAAATCACCCTGTAAGTGATTGCAATGAATGTTCCTTCTGCCGATATTGTTATACTTGTGGTGCGGACCAAAGACTATAGATATAGAAATACTCCTAATATTTATGATTGGGAGAAACTGCAACGCGCAATATAGCGGAATACGTCCCGCCTTCTAAGTAAAAGAGCCAATCGCTGACTGATAAAGTCATTGCGTCACTGCAGCTGCTAGTTCCCATAGAAACCTGAAACTTGCGCTTAGGACTGCACTTGCGCATTGCATGTTCTTGTTTTGAAGCAAATGAAAATTTGTGCTGAGAATTCAGTTTTAATTAGTTCATCAGTTTTGGAGATTTTGGAGTCTGAAAGTGACTTGATTTGCTTTCTAATGTGAGATAAATGCCGTTAAATTGAGCTGATGTGTCAAGAAAAAAGCAGTTTAGTATAGTCTGACTAAGAACTGCCCTTGTGTTCGAAGATTTTTTGCTCAGTGTTGATTCATGAGAAATCTAAAAAATATGTATTACGAAAAAAAAAAAATGCTTAGTGTATATTAATGTGAACCCGATCGGCAGATGTCTCCTCCAGGCTCTCATAAATTTGATCACTAATTGCTGTTTAAATGTGCGTGTTAGACCATAAATTAATTGAAAATTGGTATTAGTTTTAATAGGCACAGTAGCATGCATAAAACATAACTTTTGACATTTCACACAAGGGTCTTCTTCATTTAAGGGGACGTGCACGCTGCTAACAATCTGGCTCCATTCTTGGTTGATGTAACGACGAGGGTGTGAATTTTAATGATCAGTTGTAACCTCAAACACACACACTCTGCTTGAGGGGCGGAGAAAGACAGGAAAGACTACTAACATACTTGCGGCGGGCTGTTAAAATGACTCCACTTCTTTATTACTGAGGAAACCAATCGCTTGAAAGAAAATGCCACCCTGGCGTTTTGAATTCCTGGAGGGCTCCATCAACGTGTGGTCGCTCACGGGCTGTGACAGGAAATGTCTGGGGTGGAAACACTGTTGAGAAGTGAACGAAAGATAAAAATGAAGGAAGAGAGAGAAGCAGACAATGAGACTGAAAAAGATGGACAAAAATGTGCCGCTCCAGTATAAGCAGACATGGGAATAACATGGAACAGTAATGGAACTTTCCACAAATAGCGTAGTACACTCTGGTGTCCCATTACTTTTTTAAAGCTTTAGAGGCAACCTGTTGACCATCCTGACTGTATCCAAAAATTTTAATCGTACAATGTCATCATTTTGACATCAATTACAGTAAAAATATTATTAGATATTGACTCAGCCTTGTTTTAATTAGTAACACAACCGCTAATACCAAGTTGTCTCTTTTACCAAAATTATTTCAATATTTTTTTGTAATTAACAATTAGAACCCCTAATAACTTAACTTTGACTAAATATTAATCTGATAAAACTGACCATTTGTTGAATAAATAAATAAACAAATACTGCCAGAAGGCCCATTTACACCAAGGACAATAACTATAAAGATAACAAACTGAGTCCACACCACAAGTATAACAATAACAGCAGAGAGGAACGTTCATTGGAATCACATGCAGAACGATTTTTTTTTCCAGCTGATGAACGATAAAAACATTGACAGCCAATCAGAATCCATCCTGCTTTAAAGAGCTCAAGCATTTAAAGCGGCAGACAACATAAACTGCAGCGTGTGTTTAGAATAATCAGAACTATATTGTCCTCTGCTGTGAACGCTTATATAGTTATCGTTCTTGGTGTGAACTGGCCTTTACAGAGTCAGAAAAGATTTACACAAACAAATGTTGCATTATAAAAAGACAGCTGCATTTATCGTGAAGTCATTGAGGTAGTTTCTTGTCTGAAGAAAAGAGCGGGTCGCTCAAATGCATGTTAGAGAAGAGGTAATTGTGTGGAAGTCAGCTGCATTCAATCATGCAGATGTGTCTTTTGCCAAAACCTTAACAGGGTGCCAGACTGCGATGCATGGTTGAGTCTGACAAGACATCTCAGAAACATGATTCAAAAGCTTTCCTGGCTTGATGGATCACGGAATGCAACTGTATATAAATGGGAGTAGTAACATTGTAGCTAGTATTTCAACATTTCTGATGTTCAGTAAAAGAAAATCTTTTAAAATCAGATGCAAGCACGTGTACTTAACAGCACTGGGAGATATAACACATATGACAGATGGCAATAATACAGTATTGCATGCTTGTCTAATAATATACAGACACCTGTGACCTCATAATACAATTCCATATTATTGTGCAAAGTTGTAGCATTTCTTGCCAACCATAAATGTTCTACAGTTATGCTAATGAAGAACTATTTAGCAGAAAGATATGATGATGATGATGATGATGATGATACTAGACAATGATAAAAGACATGTTTAACCTCTTGAGGCACACTGTCCCGACTTTGGCTTGACATCACTTTGTTTACCATGGTATACATTTACTATATAGAAAGTTCTAAGGGTTTATTGTCAATCTACGGTTTCTGTTTTACGATATAGATGCTCCAGCAACAGCAATATTGTGATGCAGTCTGGCGGATGGATTGATGGATGCACTTTCTTGAGCTTCATACTCATTGGTCCCATTCAGTGCCATAGTATTAATATATTACTGATCAGATCAAGTAAATTTTATTTGTATAACGCTTGTATACCAGCTTTATTAAAAAAAAAACAATAATCTTTTTCTTTTATTCTAAATTTAAAATTTTATATGATTAATTGATTGAAAGCCACAGTTTATGTGGATTTCATCTCAGTGGAGAATTGTGTTCATTGATCATTTACTTGATGTATTCACTGATTACTAATTGGCAACATCTGTTTACATACTACAAACAACATGATTACACATTCAAAGCCCATCTTCATCAGAGTTTCAGCTAGGGTTTGTTACTTTCATGTTACTCTTTTTAAAATCCCATATCACATTAACTTCACAACAAACAACAGGCTGATGTACAATATACTGTCTGAGAACTGCATCTGTTCAACAGCCCATCTAGCAGGCACTGACTCAAGTAATCCTGCCACTGTGTCTACTTTCATACTCCAAAGACTTTGTTTCTTTATGTACACAAACACACACAGACACTGCCTGACTATACTTTGTCCCACCTATTAAAACAAAAAACAAAAAACATGGCAATGACATATTGTAATGATTATAATGGTCTAGCAATTAATGCCTTATATATTCTGCATCCCTTCATCCTACCCAATACCTAAACTTAACAACTACTAACTATTAATAAGCAGTAATTAGGAGTTTATTGAGGTAAAAGTCATAGTTAATAGTAAGTTAATATTGAGAATTGGACCCTAAACTAAAGTGTGACCATAACATTAATATGTATAACAATGTTAACAATATTAGGCTACACTTTATTTTAAAGTGTTGTTGTTACAGTGTAATTACACAAATAAGTACTGAGTTATATTATTAACATGCACTTACTATAGGGTTGGGTATTGGGGTTGCACTTTATTTTACAGTACATGCACTTACGTGTACTTATGTGTACTTATATAAGAAAGTACTGGGTAATATAAGGTATCTACAGTGGGTTAGGGTTAGGTTTAGGGGTAAGTTCAGGGTTAGTAATTGGTTATTACCTAGTTATTGTAATTACTATAATAAATACATAGTACATGGGGAACAGGAATGTAAAACAAAGTGCTACCGGTATTGGTTTAGGGTTAGCTGCTTGTAATTATGCATAATTTACTGTAATTACTATTAAGTACATGAAAGATGTAAGGACACTGTAAAATAAAGCATTACCCAATATTAATAACACATTGCAATAAGATTCAGTTTATGAACTAACCATTTTTACAGCGTTTATAACACATTTTTTGTTAATTTATATATTGCTAGTAAATGTATTAGTATATTTATTAATATATTGTTCATTGCTCGACTTTAACTAGCTCATCATAATATGTCAGGCCTTCCTAGGCCATTTTACTGTAGTCATAATATAGTACTAATTAGCTGTTTTATCTTGTGTTGGTAAAAATGACTCTACTGAGGCCCTGTCTCAAATGGCACACTTGTTATGAATTTGTGGTCTTGTGGCCTTCATTTGTGCACATCCGTGAAGTCCATGAGATCATATGGTGTCCAATTTGTCATTTCAGGCTTCAGTAGTGTACCCAAGAGTGCCTCCATTGTAGCCACCATGCACCCTTGATGAATCCTTTTTTCGACTCTTTCACTGAAGACTTCACAGCAGACTAATAACTAGTCTAGCAGTCGATGTGGAAAAAGTGTAGACTCAGAGAAAGACTGGGAGAACTGAGGCTGCATATGTGACAGGGTCTAATACTCACAGTTGTTTCCAATAGAGTTTGACAGTAGCATGTTTCTAAGCTAATAACATGATCCTTAAAAAAACACAGAAACACATAGCACATGCAATTATTTGGCACAATATTTTAAATTAGATTTGACTTCTTTTTAATCGATAATTCACAGTATTTAATAAACTACAATTATATGACAACTTTTTTGAACAGCTTTTACAACAGGAGTAAGCATACAATGGTTTAAAATACTGCTTAAGTATAAAGCTTACTATGTTTTGTAACCAGGGCTTGACATTAACACCACCAAATGCGGGTGGATTTCAGCAGTGGCGTGTATTAGCAGTTACTCCTACTACCCATTTTGGTGGGTTGAATTTTATTTATAGGCTAATATATATATATATATATATTTCAATTGTAATCTTTTAAAAAGGCATCTGAAAGAATAAACTAAGAGCAATGTTGTCAAAAATACAGATTTTCTGATACATATCAACACTGAAATATCTGAAACGCTTCCAATACTCATTTTCCACAGAATAGATACACAATAACAGTTGCGCTTCGCAGTTTGCTCTCTCATCTCTCCAACACCAAAACCCACCTCCCCTCACTCACTAGTTTCATTTGCTCCAGATGAATATTGTTGGTGTTATAGGGCTTGAATTTCAGCGTGGCATAATTTTACTTGTTTCCACAGATTTTGCACTCACAGCGAAAGTGCGCACGCATAAAGCCGCCTCTCAGTGCTAAATTGAGTTCTTTTTCACTGCTTATAGTGCTTTAACAGTCAAATACATACAAAACAATGTCAAAATGCTGGTCTTGGCCAGTATTCACATAAACAGTCAGTTATGTCTTACGCATGTGTAACAGTGTAATGGATCCGTGCGTCAGGTTTTTAAGTGACAGCAGCCTAATATACCTGCTGCCAAATTATGAGGAAAAAAATATCTATATGGCAGTTTTTTCCCATGGTATCAATGTCAAAATTGTGGCCAGTGAAAATGCTAAGTGGCTAGTTACTTTGAAAAACCACTAGCCACAGTGGCTGGTGAGCGAAAAAAGTTAACGTCAAGCCCTTTTTGTAACAGATCTGCATATCTTGGTACAGATCAGGCACATGGTCAGCGTCCTAAGGAGAGTGATAGAAGTGTGTGTAACGCTCACACACACTAGTCTGTGATGCCATCAACCAGACCACTTCAGACTACAATCACCAACATAGACATGAGTTAGACCCGATCAGATGATGGGCAGAGATGCGTCAGATGTATTGACGACAGTGCGTGCAGATGCTATATGAAGAGCTCATTGTTAGAGCAGCTGCCAGAGCTGCAAACTTTTTCTCACTGGCATATGATTTTATTTTATATCTCTATCTGTGGTAAAAAAAAAAAGAAGGAATTTTAATGTCAACTAAAGTATCACACACAGAGATGTAGTTAAACTAAACAACACTACAGAATTGTGACTCTACATAAATACAGTAGTTCTTTGTATTGTTGTTTTAATTGAATTAGCAACCAATCCAGTGAAATGTGCATTGAAACTGACTGAAAGTGGACTGATTATATGCTGGCTTGAATGTTCCAACATGAATGGCATGCGATTTGTCTGTTCAGACCAATGCATAAAAAACAGCAGACAAGCTGAATATAGTCTCAGTCGTCACGCCTACAGACTGCCCACACTCCATTTGCTGAATGTCTGATGCATAAGGCACACTAAACTGGAAACACTTTTGTGAATGCAAAAGTATAAATCTGATTGGCTGACTTCTACAGGTTTTAGCCTAGTGTGTGGTGATCTCTTTTCTTGACTAAGTGGGTAGTCCTTTGCCAATTATAGCGGCTAAACAGTCCAGACCTAATGCGGTCAGTCAAAGATCTGACTATGCCAGACTTAGCTAAATGAAAAGAACAATTCCCTCTTTAATAGTCAGTGGCACTTATAGAAAAGCAAAAATACCCCAGTTAGCTGCTCAACTTTTCCTTTCCAACCCGATCTCCTAAGAAAGCGTAGGTATTTAACGTAGTGCCGATTTCATAGGAATTCACACGATTCACACGATGAAAGTCCATCCCTAACCCCAACCCTAAGCTTGTAAGCTGTAACACTCTCTTATTACAGAGAAGAAAGGAAGTCAACAGCATTTAAATGTTTTCAAGCAGCTTTTCACTGTTTTGTATTCATGATGGTGTTCATCAAACAACACCAAATTCAAAAGATCAGAGACAAGACAGCCGGTTCCAGATATTTCCTCTGTTAGTTGTTTAGCAAAACACTTAGTGTAAGTGCCACTAAGTCACAATTTGTCACAATTTGCACAATGCACTGATGATGCATTCAAAATAAAATGATTTTTGCATCAAATTTTCACACCAAATATTTGTCTTGGTGTGACAGGCCTGAGGTGCGTTTCCTGTACAAAAACGTAATTGCTTAACCACTAGAGTAGGATGCATTGTTGTAGAAACTAACTAACTAGCTAGTCACAATTTTCTAGAAACCGGTCGCACCTCTGCCATTTGAACCAATTAGTTCAACAATGTCATTAATGACATCACAATCAATTCGAGATTGCAATTAATTTATTTAAAATTGTTAGAGTTAATTTACATAAACAACAGAAAGCAGCTAATTTTTAAATCACGTTAACATGCATTATTTGGCGTACACTTTACTACCGAACACATGCGGTCCATTCAGTTAGCAGTTTTATCCACAACATAATTTTTTTGAAATGCTGCTATAATGAACTGACGACTACTACACTGTTTTAAGGTGACATAGTTACACGTTATTATAGTAATAACAGTAAATTATACATAATTACAAATAACTAACCCTAAACCAAACCCTAACTACTGTAACTCTATAATAAGTGCACGTAATTAATTAATACTACTCAGTACTTATTTGAGTAAGTACAATGTAACTAAGTCACCTTGAAATAAAGTGTAACCCACTGTTTTTGTTCCCTGTCGTTTTGCTTTATTTGATGTTTGATTCATTGCCAGTCAGGGGTCAGCAACCTATGGCATGCAGAGGGACAATCACTGGCACATGACAATAGCTAAACAGGTGTATGTATTTAATTTAAATAAAGTCTCTCAAACTTGCATATAGATGTACAGTACATTTTGAGGTAATCATTCCTCGTAGTCACACAGCCTGTTTTATTAAGTTAGGTTCTTTAAATACTAATAAAGTGTGAGATTTTTATCCTGCGCTAGCATAAGATCCGACAAAACATTTGCATGACCGGAGGTGCACGCTTCACGCTTCATTATCCTTCAGCATTCCATAAGGTCTATCGCTGCTCTACATCATACACTGGGGTTCCCTTATGCATTTATGCAAATGCACATTCCTCAAAAAACGCCGCCGAATGTTGACAAGCTAAAATATATAGATTAAAATGTGCATATATTTGAAAGGGATGAAAGATATAGAATGTATTGAATGTTAGATTGCTTACTGTGCCCAAGAGCTTGATTTATTTAAGTCCTCATGTCATTTAACAAGAAACTATGCTTCTAACCACAGCTTGAGAGCTGTAGTTCCAACCACGTAAGTTTGTGACACTGTTTACGAATGTTCATTGGAACTGGTTTCGAGAAATCTCAGGTGAAAAAAAGTACACTTCCATAATGTACTTAAAGTGCTCTGTTTTCACTCACTAATTTTGTACTTAATATACTAAAAATTCTTCTTTAGTACTTCTTAAGATAATTTTATGAACATCTAACTGTACTCAACTGTGCTATTTTGAGACACCATGAATATAAACTAAACTGTGCTTTTAACATACTATCTCTGTATTAAAAAATGTATTTAGTTACCACTTGTAGTACACTTGAATCCATCTTTCATACACTTTCTTTTCATACACAGGTTCAAGTGTACTACAAGTGGTAACTAAATAGATTATTTTTTTTAATAAAGAGATAGTATGTTAAAAGCACATTTTATTTCATATTCATGGTCTCAAAATAGCACAGTTGAGTACACTTAGATGTTCTTAAGATTATCTTAAGAAGTACTAAAGAAGAATTTTTAGTATATTAATTACAAAATTAGTGTGAAATTAGTCACTTTAAGTAAATTATGGAAATGTACCCTTTTTTTTTTCCACCTGGGATGCCAAATCGTTCAACTGCGTTGGTAACGACGGAACTTGCGACCAGCAAAATCCCCAGAGTTAAATCAACTCTGCTCAGAGAACATACGGTCCCTCTCTACATAGAATTAAAATAACACTAAAGCAGAGTTAAAGTTAATGAGATAATATGCTGTTTGTGGAGCTGTTTAATCAGATCTTGAGAGATTTAATGTCTTTTGTCTTCAGTTGAGTTCATCTTAGGCTGTGGCTGGAAGTCAGTTGTAGTTCTTGTGTTTCTCTTCAGTGATTCTTGTTAACAGCAGGTGTTCATCACTAATGCTCAATCATCACTTAATTAATCACTTAATTATCTCATTAACTTTAACTCTGCTTCAGTGTTACTTTAACACTATATAGAGAGGGACCATATGTACTCTGAGCAGAGTCGATTTAACTTTGGGGATTTTGCTGTGCATAGTTGGCTAACAATGCTTTTGGGAAACGCACCCCTGAATAGTAGTAGCTGCCCTTGTCTTTTTCTTACTTGACCAGAGTAGTATCCATTTATTGTAGCAACAGTCAGTGTTAAGTGTCTAGATTTCAGATCCATCTCATGCTTTTTCCATTATAATGTGCAATTTTTTTATTTATTTTTTATTTTTATATTTTGCAAATCTAATTTAAATGCAAATACTGAAGCTTTCTCAGTGTGTAAGACACGGAAATATGGACAAGCTAGATTTAATACAGAACGCAATTCTGTTTTCTTAAATATAGGATGACTCTGTTTTATACGAGGGCTGGCAACCCCTGGCAGCAGTGGAAATGAACCCTAGAGATATTTGTTCAACTGAAGCTGTGTAATTCCAGCATACATTCATGCTCACGCAACATGACTTTGTTAAGCCTCATTTCTAGCTTCCCGAGGCTAAGACTGTCTCTTTCCACCCTCCTCCGAGCGCTGACGCGTAAAAGATTCTATTGTATCACTGACGTGCATGTGAATTATGCGAGGGGCACTTGGGGGTTGCGATATTCATTACATTATAACAACTGTGATCTTGTTAAAACATGTTATACGACACTGGCAGGAAAATTAATGCGTTCTATAATACATTCTGTTTCAAGACTCTGCCTCACCATTGTGCTACAACTTTCAAAAGTCTCAAAACTTCAAATGGTTGTAAAAAGTGTATATTTAAATATCCTTTCACCAAGTGAAAACCGTCAGTCCAGCTGCTTAGAGAAGTTGCATTCTTCTTCTTAACAATTCATACAATTTAAGCTATAATTCATGTCTGCAAGACAAGCTGAATGTTACTTTGCAATAAACCACCTCAAATTGATTTATCTCATACACTTTTTATATAACTCTTGGTTATGCTATATGAAAATAATACTCCACTGAAAATAATACTGCCACTGTAAACAATGTGTATTTTCCTTTATAGAATTGATTCCACTTGCTTGACACCCAAGTGCACATTGATATCTACTGTTATCTTTATTTAAATATGCATATGGTGCGACCATGATTTGTCAGTTCAGAAACAATCTAATATCTCAACTAGCCTGCTCCAGAGTTTGTGCATCCACTGGCAGCATTCAAAAGCTAACCGAGCACAAAGATTGCATAAATTTAATTACTTAATTTGTCAATGTCAGTAGTCAGACACTGGTTGGATTTCATAGAGCTCTAGCACGGGACTGGGGGCCATGCTTTACACGTGACTGCTTATTTAAATTCTCTTCAGCCTTTGAATATTTCAGTGCTCAGTAACTTAACATTGTAGCACTATTTGTGTAACTAACTCACCCTTTTTTGAGATCTATATATTCTAAATTTAACTGTTCAACAAAAAATCATATTACAACAAAACATAATATATTTGTATACTTTGGACATCTCTATACTGTTATGGTATTGGAACTTGTGTATTTTAAGTAAATGAGCTTGTTTTGGACACAGATTCCTTCAGTAGTGAAAGAGTATGTGGGTTATATTATATCATACAATTTTTTTTATTAGAGATAGTACATGAATACATTTTAACAAAATAATATCCACATGATAATCCAACAAATAATACAAAAAGAGATCCCAAAAAAAAAATACAAAAATATCTCCAAAAAATGCTATTTTGTTTGACCATACTTGTGACATGGTCCATATAAAACAATTTAAAACTATTAAAGCTTTTTGTTAATTCTTGTATATCTATTAAGCATTTAGCTCTTATGAGCTCTTGTATGAGCTCACAATAATTGAGAGAACAGTGTAGAATACAGTATTTGTTCTTAAAAAAAATATTGCTGGACCATTTAAAATGAATTAGTAAAGACAAAGAGGTAGAGGATTTAAGATAAATATATTCATATACATTTTAACTTCTTGTTGTTGATTAAAGTCTATGGACATGTTAAACCATCAACTACATTGTTCAGATTGACCTGGTATTCATTAATATTAATGGGGCTGTTTTGATGTCTGTCATAATTGTCACAAGTCGGGCAGACATCAGAATATGGCTGTTATTACTTGCTAATCCCTCCCACACAGAAGACAGATGTCAAAGTGGTAATTAACAAATCCATCGGCATTGTTCTTGAAATCTTATGAGCAGAACGTTAGAGCGATGTGATCATGGCCCAGCATGATTTGTTAAGTCATGTCGGCAGAATCTAGAAAAATAATGAGTGTGGAAAGAAAATGAGAAATAGAATTTCAGGGGTTGATAACTGTCACTGAATGACTTTGGTCTTCGTTTGTAATTACCATAATAAGATGAAGCATGCCAACCGCACATTTGCAAACAAAGCCCTTTGCGGGAGCGTGAATGCTAAAAAAAAAAAAAAAAAAAAAGGCAGCTATGCTTGAAGGAAGCAGAGATAAGAGTGTTGTCCACTCTTGACCTACAAGACAATATCATTCGTCACGCAGTGTCATGCAAACCTTATTCAGACTTAAACTAGAAGGCAGGGCAAACCCTCACTTTTGCAGTGCCAGGGTGCATTTTACATGCAGATATTCATGTGCTGTGAATCGAATGCATTATCTGATGCAGAAGAAATGAAATAAACAATTGGCCAGGAGCTCAGCAGGGGCATGAAGATGGTGTCCGCTGGGAGAGGTGGCCCTAATCATTGTAAAGCATTTCCTCTCACACACAACGCTGGGCCGGTAATCTAATGCACGCATTATTCAGCCTGCATCTATTAAAAGAAAGCTGCACGAGATTTATCGCCCAGGTTTAACTGTATGGTAAAATAGCGCATTAGGCAGATGATATCACGGTGTATGAAATGATTATGCATGCTTGCAGAAAAGTGGAAGAGGCCAGCTTAATTAAATGCAAGGTCTTGGTTATACATCACTGGCTCTCTGCTCAGCCCTTTTAACCAAAATGGCTGTTATTTTTAAAAGCAAAGAGCTGAGATGAAGCTTTTCCACTTTGCCTGTTCTACATACCCTTCTGTTTTGTAAAGGGGGTGGAGAACAGGGGGTGTGGTGGGCCAAAATTTAGCTTCCATTTTCTGCTCTACTGCTCACACGCACGCCAAGCAAGGCAATTATATTTCAGTCAGTATAAGTCTAAGTTTTGCAGATCTGTCAATCTGTCTAAACGGACAAATGGGAATTGTAATTGCGTCACCTTGGGAAAATACGTCCTTTTGCGTTTTATTCAAAAATGGAACAAATTTAGTAAGTGGCTTGACAGTTAAAAAGCAATTTTATTTTCTTAGGTCTGAAGAAATTGTTCATCCAACAATTTACTCATGTTATTCCAAACCTGTATGTCTTTCTCACCTCAGCACATAAGAAGACATTCACAAGGCAGAAGATCCAGGTTGCACTTTCCAATAAAAAGAAATGTATGGGGGGAAAGGTAACACTTTAATATGGGTATGGGGAACACATATTCGCTATTAACTACGACTTTTCCCTCAATAAACTCCTAATTTACTGCTTATTAATAGTTAGTAAGGTAGTTGTTAAGTTTAAGTACTGGGTAGGATTAAGGGGCCCTTCACACAGAACGCATTTTTCTATTCTAATGTGCTACTTTTCCATTGTTTTTCTATGTAAACGTGCTAAACGGACATGCATGACTGTTACGCTCGCATCTCGTGTCTTTTGCAGCGCTTCGTACCGCGTTTTAAGACGGCGTGTCAAGTTAAAAGAATTTCAACTTTTACACACAGTGCTGCTCATCAATGTCAGTTCCAAAAGAGTGGACCAATCAGAAGAACTTGGAGCCAGGGCAAGCGTTGCGAGCTTTACAGTAGCAAGTTGGCATGGCAACTGTTTTATTTGTTCGTTATTGCCGTTATTGCATCACGTCTCAAAAGCGCGTCTCGAGACCCTCGCGTTCTGTGCTTCGCTTTTTTTAAAAAACCATTCCTGAGCATTGCTTCTCACATTTTTTAGACGCAAAAACACATTCTGTGTGGATGAGCCCTAAGGCATTAATATGTGTTTAATAAGTACTAATAAACAGCCAATATTCTAGTAACATGCTTGCTAATAAGTAACTTCTTAAAAGACCCTAAAATAAAGTGTTACCGGGGGGAAAAAGTAATCCATACTTTTACTACTAAAAGTAATCCATAAAAGTAGCTTAGTCTTCTTAAACCTTACAATAGCTTTGTGTGAGGGATAGACCAAAATTTATCCCACTTACTGATTACCATACTAATTCTGTCTAAGATTGTTTTGCACAATAAGTCACTAATCTGTGTCATTAAACTGAAACTGATATATGAAATCAAAGGGCCATTTACAGAACACCATTTTCAACTAAAATCTTTTGGTTATTCATTCACACATTCGCGGCATTTTGGGGGCCTGGAAACAGACAAACTTTTGAAAACAGGTTTCAAAGTGCAAGTTTTTGAAAATAATACCATTACCGTCTCTGTGTAAACTACGAAAACGTGAATTTGTGAAAACAGTGACGTCATGCGCATGTATATTACGTGTTCTATAGGTGTGTAGTGTTTCTTTACAAAGTAAACATTGGTAACTACTGGCCTGGCATGAACATAGGCAGCAACTTCATTGCACCTTTTGATGTCCAGAAAGGTAGTTAAAAACATGGTTAAAATAGTCAAAGTGACTACAGTGGTTCAGCCTTAATGTTATGAAGCGACGAGAATATTTTTTGTGCGCAAAAACAAAACAAAAATAACTACCTTAGTTCACTACGTACATAGTGAACTAAGTGCAGGCTTCCTTGTTTACATCTGAATGCCGGCTCATTATTGGCCAGATCATGTGTCAGCATCACATGACTTTGACCAATGCTGAGTTGGCGTTCGGACGTAAACAAGAAAGTCTGCACTGAGTTCACTACATATGACAACGGTTCAAATTGTTGAATAAAGTCGATATTTTTGTTTTGTTTTGCGCACAAAAAGTATTCTCGTTGCTTCATAACATTAAGGTTGAACCACTGCAGTCACGTTGACTATTTTAACCATGTTTTCAACTACCTTTCTGGACATCAAAAGGTGCAATGACGTTGCTGGCTATGTGTGGATCAGATACCCTTGGATTTCATTAAAAATAATTTGTGTTCCGAAGACGAACGAAGGTCTTACAGGTGTGGAACGATATGAGGGTGAGTAATTAATGACAGAATATTCATTTTTGGGTGAACTAACCCTTTAAGTCAAAAGCTAAGATGGGAAGTTTCTGTCATACAGCCACACTGGTTAGGCATTGTGATAACAGTTTAAGAATGCACCAGCCTCAGAAACTGAAAATTTTATTTGTCCATCTGTGCCTTTATATATTGTGTTTTAGATTATTTGTTTGTTTACTTATTTATTTATTTTTCAATTTTGAATAAACTCAAGCCTGTGTTTGACAGAAGAGGCAAAGGCCTGTGTGCATTCAATCTGTTGTGGATTTGTACTGCCAGTATCTCTGCTAGTCACTTCATTTCAGCCTGCAGTCATAGAAGCACGCAGTGCAGCTAGTCTATTGTGTCCCACTCTCTCTTAGCCTGGCATAATTGAGTTAAATTTTGAGGCATGCCAAAGTGGAGTCTTGCAGCCTCTGAATAATGTAACAAAACTGCTCCTTTGGCATGTAGCAGAAATCTGGCAGTGCTTGAACAAATACAAAAACTGCACCCCCACCCCCTTACTTCTTATGTAATCTCAAATGAGTAAAGATGGTGAGTTTGCATGCTTTTCTAATCCCATTAAACTCACAGTAAACTTGAGAGCGCTGGAGACCTGACCCTTTCGAAAACTTCCATTCAAGGATGCAATAGATAGGTTTTTCCAGGCAATTTGCATTCTGGGATTACCTGCCTGCCTGATCTTCACTGGCAGCCTCAGACCCAATTTAGGCAGAACAAAGACTGCAAACTTCAGGCTGTGTGAATGCACTTTGGTAGCATGGGATTTATATTTAAATCAATATGAGTCTTTTAATGCAGATATGTCGGGGTATTATTCTAGAATGTATAATGCAGTGCCATTTCTTGGCCTCCCAACAGAGAGGGAACAGTCCTGAATCTAAGAAAATGTATGGTATTCCAGACTAATGTGCAGAGACAACTACTGTATAAGTGAGCCCAATAGAAGACCAATGGAAGATGGGGGGTGGGGTGGTAGGAGTGTTTGGGAAAGCTTGGAAAGTCATTATTCATAGAAATGGGTCATGGTGGATCAGGGCTGGGTGGTAAGATGGTATACCGTACACGTGTTAGTGGAAATGAGTCAGATGATAAAGATTTTTTTTTGCCATTTATATTGCTGTAGATATAGCTGCATGACTAATGTTGGTTAGGGTCTCTGTATGTTATTTACAAATGACAGCAACATAGAAACACATGCGGGTGCGTAAATATAGAGGATAATGAGGTCCAAAGCTAAAAAAAAAAGAAAACAAAACAAAACAAAAGAAAAAACATGTTATTCAGCAAAATGATTTAGCTATGGTTGCCACATGAATATAGAGTTCATGAGTGGTCACAACTGTGTATATATAGGTGGAATTCAGTTCGTCCAATCAGAATTTAGAGTGAGAACTATTAATATATTATTAGAGTGCTACAGTGAATGCCCACTTTTTTTCCTCATTAATTTCTGCCATAGGGATTTCAAAATAAAAAGTCTTT
Organism: Ctenopharyngodon idella; assembly: GCF_019924925.1. NCBI lineage: Eukaryota > Metazoa > Chordata > Actinopteri > Cypriniformes > Xenocyprididae > Ctenopharyngodon > Ctenopharyngodon idella. The sequence continues at coordinate 29,538,264 of NC_067223.1, forward strand.
GTTAAAGCATTATAAGCCATGAACCAAGCCAACCAGCTACAAGGTGAATCATAACATTATAAACTTTGATTTGAAGCAAAAAAGTATTTGAAAATTAGACAAAGTTACAAGACTGTGTAACGGCTTTAGTAATGAAAATAACTACAGTCCCATGAAGCATTGCGAACAGCATAATCAAATAAAAATTGATGGATAAATATAAAACTACTCATTTAAAAATGTTGAATACACACACACACACAAACACACACACACACACATATATATATATAATTTAAACATAGTATTTGAAGTTCATTGTGTCAGGGAGTCAACTCAGGCCCCGTCTACACGGAGACGCGTTTTTGTGAATATGCACAAATTTTGTATCGGATAGGCGTTTCGTCCACACGGATCCGGAGTTTTCGGAAGGTGAAACCGCTATTTTTTTAAACCGGGTCCCAGAGTGGATAAATCTGAAAACGCCGTCTTTGCATTTTCGTGTGGACAGCCTATCCGTATATTTTGTGAAACGATGATGTCATCACCCCATGTGTCGACCCTAGTCAACAGCACAAAACAGCAACAACAACAACAATAGCAGACTCTAGATGCTTGTGTTTGTGCTGCAGAAGCTACCGAGCCGAAATAAAGCATTATTTCTAAGCTTTACATAGTTTGTATAGAGCGCGCAAGGTTTATGCGCATGATCCAAGTCTTAAGATCCAAGGCTCTATAAAACTGCACTCCTCCGGTTCACTCACTGTCTGGTCCCAACCTTACCTTGTTGTGTTCCCGGATCAACTTACCTGCACTTCTCTTACCTGTTGTTGCTCCTGGCCTTCCTAGTTCCCCGCAGCACCTGCTCTCCGTTGTCTCCAAGCTCTTTAACCTCTGGATCCCCTACGAAAGAAACAAAGACTGTATCACTCACAGATAAGCTACACTAAGACATTCCCTCTCCCAACCTGCTTACCTGGGCTGCTATTACTGCTGTGTTGTGGATCATCTCTGTTCAATAAACCTGCTGTTGTTTATATCACTCTGTGTTCCTCGTCTATCTGCTGACACATTGCAACATATGCAGTATTTAGAGAGCATAAGGAGACTCAATTACGTCATTTGCGGTGCTTCATTGGAGTGGTCAGAGCTATTATTAAGAGATATTTTGGTGCATTTTGCTTCTTTCAACTTTCTGATTGGTGGAATTTTCTCTACAGCATCATGGCTAATGTAGTTCCCTTTCGAATGGGAACTCGCACTGCGTCCCCTAGAGGACACTTCCCCAAAGTGTCCTCTAGGGGACGCAGTGTCTCGTTCCCCTTCTCAGGGAACCGTGGTTACATGCATAACCTGAGACGTTTTTCATCACAAATTCCCTTTAAACATGATTATTTTAAAACTAAGTTGTGATAATGCGGGCTAACGGCTTCAACAGAAGCAGTGTCAATTAACAATCTCATAGCTTACAGAAGCAAAAAGTTACTGTTAAAAATCAATTTCCCTATGGAGAAAAATGAATGGAGTTTTTACTTCCAGAACCCGACTGTTGCACTCTATAAACAGATTTACTGCTATGATTCTTTTGCTTTTGTACATACAGTATTTTTATACTTATCACTTATTTGTGAATACTTTTTTTTTTGGTTTGTGTCTATTAAGTTGCAAATAATAATAATAATAATAATAATCAAATAAGAATAAATGCTTGTAATTTGAAGAGTATTTAATTCACTGGATTATCCAAAACTAAAGGTTAATTTCCCCTCAATATTAAGCACCATCTTCCTCTTAAAATAAAAAATGAAATAACTAAAGGCAAGATACTGATTACAGCCACTGCTTTAATTTTAACAGTGTGGGAATCCACAGCATGGCCTAATTCTACTGCAGAAGCCTTTAGTCAATGGCCATTAACAAAGGGATTCTATTAAGAAAGTGGCAGTGTTAGGCAGCCGGCTCGGTTTGGCACCATATACAATCTACTCCTCACCGTTTCAATCTTTTCATAATGATTTATCAGCCTCCACAAACCTTCCGCATTTCAATGTAGCAAACAAGCCCAGGTCTAATATGCTTAGTTCAGTAGCTTAAACGGTCACGATAATTGCCATCACAGAAATCACCTGCTGTCGAAAGACTGGAATACTGAGTGCAGTAGAAAGGAAAATGGCCGCCAAGGCCCAATTATTATCTTCCCTTTCATTTACAGACCCAGCGGCAGACTTCTGTCTCCACTGAGATGGTTTCCTACTCTGGCGGTGTCACTTGTGCCTCTATTTTATGGCTTGCCTTGAGAACAGACTTGTGTGCTTTGCATATTGATGAAAACGAGACAGGTTTGGTTGAGTCAGAGGAGAGAATGTGCACATTTGATCCTTCAGGCGATAAAGTACTTTTTTGTGCAGTTCCTCCGACTTCATGTTGCACTTTACACTGTTGATTGTTCCAGAAACTGTTGCTCTTCTGCATTTTCTTTGAGTGGGTTTGTTACATATTCCTCATAGGTGAGACAAGTGAGTCTCAAAATTGGCCAAAAACATTTCCAGGTCATATTTTACACCAAAAAAGATTTTAAGAATTTTTAATTATATAATATGTATAGTAGTAATTTATATTATATTATTTTATTTAATTTATTATATTATTATTTATAGTTATTTATTAAAGTTATCTAATTATATATTGTGCATGAAGAATTAAGCACATTTACCCCTGTGTTTGTATGTATATATATATATATATATATATATATATATATATATATAAAACAGTTAGTTCCTATCCTTGATTCTGATTTGTCAATAGCTGTGTTTTATTCACGATAAAACACGTCTATGACCTCTTCACCCAACGGTTCTGTGTATCACTACACAACACCCTTAGCAACCACTCTCAGCAACGCAAACTGTACGTTCTCAATTGATATTGTTCATTGAAGCTTACTGTATTACAGTGTGTAGAAGAGTATTGTGAGAAAGAGATCGAGCGAGCAAGTTTATTACCTGCATTCAGATTTAGCAGTGTCCTTCAGGTCCGTCCTGTGTTCATAATAAAAAATCTGTTTAAATGTCCGATGTATTATCTTGTCCTTTTAACAGTTAAGGGGCTTTTCCGTGACTGACAGTGCTAGTCAAAGCTTTTGTCAGTTGCGTCTTGTTCCGTGTTCACAACAATTCAGTCTTTTCAATGTAAAAGTTTTCACTACTGACTGACACACTCATAAAGACAGTCTTTTGCCGCCATCTAATGATGTAATAATGTAACGTCTGTTGCTGGTCACGGTCAGGGACAATTTTTTTCTGGTGGAAGAAAGGCTTTTAGTGAAAGTTTACTTCATGAAAGTTGCACTGATACATATTTTTTACTTTAATATTTGTATTGTGTGGTAACCGTTTTGTAAAAGCAATAAGGTACTTGAGGTTGGTACTGTATCGTGAATAAGTCACGGCTGAAGGGGCTTCGCTTCGTGCCTAACAACGCCCTTCAGCCGTGACTTGTTCACGATACAGCACAGCCTCTCGTACCTTATTGCTTATATATATATATATTCCCGATTGTACGTGTAACTGCATTACAGTAAAAATACAGCTGATGCTAGTATCACTAGTGATATTTGTGGTTTTATTATTAAATTAGCATAAATTAAAAGCAGTACAAATATCACATGATATATTGTTAATATTTTACAATTTAAAGAAAATACACTTTGTGGTCCCAAAGTCTGAAAACATTGGTAAAAATACTTTTTTTGTTGTTTTTTATTTTCTATTTTCTATTTTTTTACAACTGATTTTTTCTACTGTAGTAAATGTACTTATAAAGGTAATGTCACAATGACCAAAAAAAAAAAAAAAAAATATATATATATATATATATATATATATATATATATATATAATCCTCCATTTTTTATGTAAAATAATATGTTGTCGTTTCTTTCATTTCAATTCTTTCTTTCTTTTTTCCTTTGATGGAGATCATTAGGGCTAAATATGACCTAGACCTGTTTTTGACTTTGTTTTGTTTATTGGTTCCATTACTGCTAGGTTCCTGCTAGAAAGGACACTAATGAAAACCTTTTACCACTGACAACAATATCATTATAGTCATGCTACATGATCAGCAAATGTCTGCGCTCTGACCACAAGCCATGCTGGAATGGACTTGGGACATTAGAGTTTTTCTCTTGACAAGATTTGATATTTCCAGCCCAGCACCTTTGGCTCCACAGACCTTTGATGTGGCAGACTGCAGCGTCCCTACAGATGCCTCTGCCTAGGTCCCTTCACCAGGGCACCTCTGATCCTCCAGCTTTGGTTGCCACCTCCCTGGCTGTGATAAAGGCTTGGCTTGAATCTCCCAGGATGCACCTGGCCTTGTGTTGATAATGGCCCAAGCAGGATTTCCCAGCGTGCAGCATGATCACAGCCGGAAAAGGGGGCGGGCAGAGCTGAGTAAACACATCTGGTCTGTCTGGCCAGGATGCAGCCTTGATGTGTCCCATCAACTCTGTCCCCTTCTTTAAAGGATGGGTCTTGGCTAACCCCCTGTGTGTGGCTCCAAAATTAGATCGGGATGATTGATTACACGCTCTTTTGAGTCCAACCAGGAGGAGAGGGCCAAGACTTATCGAATCCTTCAAGCCCATGCTTCGAACTGTCACGGATGTTTCATCAAAGTCATTCGCCGAGCCCCTTGATCTGTTTCATCAACTTAGCTCTCCAATGCCGCTGTAGAAACGATATTGCAGGAGTTACCTCTCATCGATTCCCTTTCAATCTCCTCCACCAGTTTTTATCCTCCAATTGCGCTGTAGCTTTAAAGACCTCATGTAGATCTGGCAGCAAGAGTGCTCCAGAGATTTTAGATGGGCCCCCGTGTTGTCTTTCACTCTAACCAACGTTTATCATGTTTACTGTGTTTAAAAACAGAAATGATTTTACATGTGAATTTTCTTGGGATGTAAGCAATAAACTGTCACTGAGTACACAGCACACTGCTTTTTAAGAGTGGGAAGCACAGATGTCACTCATCAATAGTTGTGTTTACAATAATCAGTTTGTAATTGGACTAGTAGCAAAGTCGCAATAAAAAAGTCTAGTGGAGGACGAAGTACAAAACTCAAGTACTTGAGTAAAAGTATAGATACCCTAATAAAATATTACTCCAGTAAAAGTTTTAAGTACTCCTTATTTTACTTGAGTAAAACTACAGAAGTACTTGATTTTTAATGTACTTAAGTATTAAAAGTAAAAAGTACTTATTAATGAATGTTTGTTTTGTAATTTTATATAGCCTACTTTTAAATTAATTTTATATTATGTATTTTATCTAATTCTACTGCTCAAAATACCTAGGGGAGGGGGAATTGCTGGGTCTAACATATGAATTATCAAGTAGCCAGCACAAGTCAGTAAGGAAGATTAGTGGATGCTGATAAATGTAATGTGTGTTGACAATCAATAAAAACAGATGTCACATGCAAATGCCTGCAAACATACTAGTTTTATATCATTTGAAACCGCTACGGGGAAGAATGCAAGTGCAACAATTTGCGTTATTTTAATGTTATGTTGTGGTTTTTTTTACTTAAAAACTACACCGTTGAGATGGTGATATGGACATGCCCGCATTCAAGCATTACAGCTCACCCTTTTACAGCAGATTTAGTTCACAAAAAAACTGACAGTTAAGACCAAAGATGAGTTTCATTTACAATAATCAATCCTTAAATTCGGCATTTGTAAATTACTTTTCGCGCCATCAGTCGCACGCGCACTCAAGCTCTGAGGATCTCACGGTTCTTGGCTCATTTTGAGTCAAACTAGTAAATTCAGTTAAGAGACTCGCTCTAAACGGATCATTGAATCAGTGAGTTGTTGGCTCGGGAACAGCTGCAATCGGATCAGTTGGATCGCAAATGAATCATTCGGTGCGATTTGCAAACCGGTTTAGCAGGTTCATTCAAAAGAATCAATTCGTTCATGAATCGGACACTGCTATTGCATCTCTGAGCACGTGATGATTTCTTCAGTTTAAAATAAAAAATAGGACATGTTTTTATGAAATGTAGTGGAGTAAAAACTACGATATTATGCTTTGGAATATAGTGAAGTAAAAGTAAAAGTTACTAAAAATAAAAATGGTGCAGTAAAATACAGTTACTTAAAAACAAAATGTACTTAAAGGGTTAGTACACCCAAAAATAAAAATTCTGTCATTTATTAGGCTACTCACTCTCGTGTCGTTCCACATCTGTAAGACCTTCGTTCATCTTCGGAACACAAATTAAGATCTTTTTGATGAAGTCTGAGAGGTTTCTGTCTCTCAATAGAGATCTAATGCAACTACTTCAAGGTCCAGAATGGTAGGAAAAAAAACATCATTAAAGTACTCCATGTGACTCCAGTGGCTTAAACTCAATTTGAAGCGACATGAGTGCTTTGTTAGTGCAAAAAAACATAATTTACTTTATTTACAAAATAATATTATCTAAAGCCTGTTCACGCAACATTGCCAGCTCTCGCATGAACACAAAACGCATGCGTCGTGATGAACGCGTGTTGCAGATCAATATTTTTGTAAGTAAAGTGGTAAATTGTTTTTTTGTGCAAACAAAGCACTTGTGTCGCTTCATAAAATTGAAGTTAAATCACTGGAGTCACATGGAGTAGTTTAATGATGTCTTTTCCTATCTTTGTAGTGGTAGTTGAGTTGGATCTCTATGGAGAGACATAAACCTCTCAGACTTCATCAAAAAGATCTTAATTTGTGTTCCGAAGATGAACGAAGATCTTGCGGATGTGGAACGACACGAGGGTTGAGTAATAAATTACAGAATTTTAATTTTTTTGATAAATATAAGCAGCATGGCACAAAGCTTCATTTGCTCACTTTCTCCTAATTAGGACCCGAAATAGATAAATATTAAGTCTGCTTTTTAAAACAAAGAAAATAATAATAGTAGGAGGATGGTTAGTATGTGCAAACAGTGGGAAACTCTGTACATCCATGCAATGTGTGCATGTCATTCCGATTTGAAGCTTGTGACAACAAGTAAACGCGCAAATCAACCCAATCACTTCATTTAGCGTACATGTAAACACTTTGGATTCATCAATCGTAATGATTTAATTCCGAATGAAACAAAAGGTGTCCATGTAAACGTAGCTAATGACAAAATGTAGATGCTCAATGCATTGTTACATCTAAAAGATGCCCCTTAAATTGCCACAAACTGTGAAATTACAAAAAAATAATTAGCCAAATGCATTTTTACAATATTTATAAATGTTAATGCCCATCAAACAAGATTATTCATGTTAAACTAAATGCATTTAAACAGGCCACAATTTAATTTAATTGTATGCATCCCCAAGCACTCTGTGAACAGCAGTCTTTTGAAATTATAAACATGATCAGTCATGTATAACTATTTCAGTTAGCTATTTGTTTCCCAGCAAGTGAGAAATTTGCCAGTCATCCTATAAAGAAGTTGGTTTTCAACATGGAATAAAAAGGCAAAAATTAAGTGTGAACAGTTTTTTTTTTTTTTTTTCCCAATGTAAATAACTCTTATAGACTTACAGTAAAACATGGCTATACGAAGCACTCTTATCAAATATGTCTTGAAAATAAAACTTCTCTAAAAGCGTAACAATACTGCAAATTTAGTGCAAATAAAGCTAGTCACTCAATCTGAGCCTTCTAATTTCATTTTTAAAAAAATAGTTTAACATCAAACAGTTCTTACAACAAAAACATGGGATTTTTTCTGCACTGCTTTAAAAGTTTAGCATAATACGGACATATATCCATTCTATGAAAACGTGTGCATTGTCCTGATTTGATTCTCAGTTGGTTTTACTAAGCTCGTGACTCATCTACTATTTCGCCCTGGGAAAATGTAGCCAGAGATCATTATTTTATACCATGCTGGGCGTCCCATTGCCAGGCATAAAATGCACTTCACAATATTAGGAAGGTGTAGACTGCAGATAGAGTACGCACTTTGACTGTGCAGTGTTTCCCAGACAACAGGAACATCCATCATGTCCTTGACCCACTAAGAAATGATTATCAGAAAAAAGCATTACAGGCATCGATGAGTAAATATGACATACGTGTTTAGACTTTCATTGCTGCTGCAAGAAAACGGTTGCAATTGAAGGACAATTTTGGACCATTTCCTATTCTTAAAATGGGTAAGCTACATACTGTAAACCGTTGTAAATCCAGTGATAATCTATTTGCCAGAGGCACTTGGAGAGCTTCAGATTCTCCAAAGCACAAATAAGATCTGATACTTTGTCTCCTGCACACTTCAAAGAAAAATACAGCAAATGTCCTGATGCATTTGGCCATGAGTAATGGCAGTTTGGTCTCATTATTTTCCTTGTCCACGAATTTGGATCCGCAAACAAGCTCAGCTGTGGGCCGCATATATGCAAAATTCCCTCTTGGAATGTATTTGTGTGTGTGAATGAATTTTGTTCACCGGGGCCCATCGGGCCTCACGTCTGCGAGAGGATGTCTTATCAGAGGCACTCCAGCGAGGGCCTGACAACTTAAACTGAGGGCCACATGTTTATTGAGTAATTGAAACTGAGCAATGCGGGTATGAATTCAGCGTGCCTGTCAATCAGTCGGCTCAGGGGATGGAGTCGCTGACAGCCTGTGGCCTGACTAATGTCATACCGAAATTACAAAATCAACAGCATGTTATCCACCGCATATAAACAGCATGCCATGCACTTCTTTGCAATAAAGCAGCCAGTATTCTTTTCTTCTTCGGTTTGACTCCATTATCATCCTACCAACATTCTGCAAAGGTTCAAGGGCAGTTTTACCTAATTTTCCCTTTGTAGTCTTGTAGCTTGAAGATTTAATTTTACACTTTAGCACACATTCCTAGGTAATTTCAGTCCAATTTGGAATCTGTACCTTTTCTGCTATGTAGATTTCCACAAAGACGAGAAATCAGAGCACCGAACCGCATCGCTAAACCCATACTCTATGAGAAATTGGAGCTCCGCCCCCTCCGTTACACCCCAGCACAACAAATCTGACCATCAGGGGTCTTTTAGATAGGTCCGTGACCTTTTATTCCTGGATCATAGTCCGTTGCTGATTATGTAGCTTCTTGCAGGTTTCCTGACTCTTTCAAAGTGAAATATCTAGTGAGTAACATTAAAAGCATGTTCAGTTTTGTCCAAAACAGATGACATAAATTTGGTAATGTTTTGTTACATTGCTTGTTGTATAATATTGTGGCAGTTTGGAAATGTCTGGTTAGTTGAGGTTAGGGTTAGCGTCCGCTAATGCTCTATTGCCAAACCCTGCCCTAAACCTATCCAAAAGTGTTAGTAAAAGTGAAGCCATTGTTTCAGGTAGTTCAGCTACCAATAAATGCCCCAATATACTTCAAGTGAAATCAAAGAATGAACTGGTGTGATGTCATTTTAAACAAAATCAAGCCAAAATGAAGTTCATGTGGAGTTCATTTCAGGAGTTCGTGACAGCTTGCCAAATTGAACTTTTTTTGAAAAGTTTGCTCCAGCTGGTTAAAGGGTTAGTTCACCCAAAAATGAAATTTCTGTCATTAAGTACTCACCCTCATGTCGTTCCAAACCCGTAAGACCTTCGTTCATCTTCATAACACAAATTAAGATATTTTTGATGAAATCTAATAAGTTTTTTTTTATCCCCCATAGAAAGCAACGTAATTACCATCATTCAAGGTAGTAAAAGTAGTAAAGACATCATTAAAATAGTCAACATGACTACAGTGGTTCAACCCTAATGTTACGAAGTGACGAGAATATTTTTTGTGCGCAAAAACAAAACAAAAATAACGACTTTATTCAATAAATTCATCTCTCCTTTGTCATTCTCCTATGCTGTTTACTTTCAGCACTTCCAGGTTCTACGTCAGAACGCCTCTTGGATTTCATCAAAAATATCTTTATTTGTGTTCCGAAGATGAACGAAGGTCTTATGGGTTTGGAACAACATGAGGGTGAGTAATTAATGACAGAAATTTAATTTTAGGGTGAACTAACCCTAAAATCTACCATTGGTTCGTGGCAATTACGTAATAGGTAGGTGTGCTCTGAGGCTCCATCTTCTTTGATGTGAAAATCTTCTCTGGTTCATTCTTTCTGTTCAGTCTGTCGTGGTCGAACGTCCATGCTTTATAGTAGAACATAAAGTTGTAATTCTAATCAAAAGTGACATTGTCACTGGTTTTTCATGTTTAATACTATAATGCTGCTGCTTCAAAGTAAAGTATTGTATAAAGTGTTATATAAATAAACATGAAGTGTCTTGACTGGAGCGTTGAATTGCAGAGCTAGTGCAAACATATCCACATCTCTATGATCAGATGCTTTCTTATCTGCCATTTTCTCACCAATGTCATTTTTGTTTTGTTTATTTTGTTATTGAGAGGAAATTGCACATATTTACATATTCGCTCTCATCAGTGTGGGTGGTATCGGGATGTTCGCTAACCATATACCGCTCGTCACGTAATTTGAATTTCTTTTTATCCATAAGCGAATAATGAAAAAGAACTTTGCATTGAGTTTATCAGGGCCTTAAGAGTTTATTCATCTCAGCACTGCATATAGAAATTGTAACATTTTAAATCAACATGTCCTCCAACCAATACGCCCATATAGGTCGTTTGTCACTTCCCTGAAATACGACCCATAGGAGCGTTTACTAAAGTTGCGCCCCTATTGACAACAGGACACTTTCATTTTAATGCATTGTACCCTTTTATCTGCGTCATATTTCGGGTTTTGCGTAGCTCAATTGGTAGAGCATTGCAATATACAACAATTTGCAATCATGTGATCATGCGATAGTGGGTTCCATCCCAGGGATCGCATGTGCTCATAAAGTGTATATGCACTATAAATCACTAAGGGTAGGTTTAGGGTTGGGGTAGGTGTAGTCATTAATAAAAAAAATGAGTTTTGCTAAATGGCGGGTAAGGGACCGTGTAAAAAATCCACACATTGCATTTAAATTAACACGCATTTTGATTGATAACGGCAGTCATACGTCATTTCATGACGACAGACGTAACACAACACTGTCATTATTTTTACGCCAGCTAGAGGGCGCATGACTTTAAAACGGGTCGTAATAAGGTGCTTGAAAAAACAACCTATAGGCTTCGTTTGTTGGAGGAGGACAGTCTCTTTTAAATCCATTCTGAAATCCATTATATTATATTATATTATATTATATTACCATAAAGAGTGGACATTGTAAAAAGTGCTATACATTTAAAATTGAATTGACTATTATTTTGATAATTATATTTTTTTGCAATATGTAAATTGTAAATATTTAATTACATTATAGCAGATGTTTTACCTGTATGTGATTTGTATTTGACAGGCTTTCAAAAGTGTGACTTGAAATGGACATGACTTAACTTTCTGCAGCTCTGGAGTGATTATTCACAAGACCTTTATAGTGCAGATAATTGTCTCAAAAACCCTGTATGTGGAACTGAGGGCCCGTGAACAAAGATGACAGATTTTAAATTATATACTGGCAGATTGTCAGTCAAGAAACTGACAATGAGATGAATTGGAATGCATATCTCTCTCCTGGTATTATCCTCTTTGGATTTATCTCACACCACCATTAATTAGACATTTATTTTTATGTATTCGGTCTCATCTTTATCCTCTTGCTGTATGTATTGCTGTATTCATAACTTTCTTGAGGTAAACAATCTCTATCATCTACAGAGGAGATAAGGGCATGTTATCATGCATATCAATGCATTTTCTTGTTTTTCTGTTTTCAGATATTCTGATTTAGTTTGCATGGTGATATTGTAGCTCTTTGTCCTCGATAAATGCACCCTCATTGCTCTGTCCCTTTATTATGTGCAGTGTTAACAGTATAGAGTATAGATTTCCTCTTATTTGCCTGCCTCAGTGTTTTTGTCCAGGGTTGTTGACATGCACTGAAATTCAGTTCTGAGAGTCCTGGATTGGCCTATGAATGCATGATAACACAACCTGAGAGATATGGGACATAGATGCACCAACTATTCAAACAACATGCCTTAAAGCACTCATGGGATAATTTATAAGCATACAAAAAAAAAAAAAAAAAATTAAACCCCAAAATTGGAGCGATTGTGTATGTAAGAGTGACTTTTAACACACATTTCACACCAAAAAATCAAAAACACATTTCACACACACATAAGTGGGGTTTCCATATTTTAAGGGACTTTCCATAGATTTTTTATACTGTACACAGGCAAAATGCTGGCAAAATCACACAGCTCCACTCCACTTAAGCTCTCCACTGCTCACACGTGGAGTGATACATACAATGAACATTTCAGGTCTTGTTATACTAAATATAATGTCTTTTGAACCAGGAACGAAACGAACTGTTGTATAATTAATTGTAGTGTGTGTGTGTGTGTGTGTGTGTGTGTGTGTGTGTAGGTGGTTCAGATACTCCCTATGTGGGGACAAAATGTTTGTACAGCTAAACTGTAGCACCTAAACTTTGGAACAGTCTTCCTATCATTGTTCGGGAAGCAGACACACTCTGTCAGCTTAAGTCTAGACTAAAAACACATCTGTTTAAACTTGCATACACATAAACCATTTTCTACTTCTATAATTCAAATCATGTAAATTGTTAGGCTGCATAGATTAGGTCAGCTGGAACCGGGAACACTTCCCATAACACCTGATGTGCTCGCTACATCATAAGAAGAATGGCGTCTACGCTAATATTAGTCTCTCTCTGTTTATCCCGAGGTTTGCCGCAGCCTGCCAGATCCAGGCCGTATCCAGATGAGATGAAGGACCTGCATCTAGACATGATGAAAACGCAGCCCTGACGTTTCAACTAAACTATCCCCTGCGAAGGCCCATTTCCCTTTCCTTTCCCTATGTATAGATAAAATGATAGATATCAAAATTATTCCAGTTCGCATAGATCCGCGGACACAACTAATTTTTCTGTATTATGCGGACCAGTAAAGTAATTTGGCAAATATCACTTTTATAAAAAAAGACCAAGCTTCTGCGCACATACACACTCAAAAACGCAAATCTATAGACTAAACATGTAATTGAACGGCAAGAATGCATTAAAGGTATTCGGTTTTCAGTAGGAAAGGTGTCATTTAAGCGCCCCTAAAGTAATAATTAACAATTTTTACAACGGAAGTGATTCAATCAAAAACCAACTTTAGCTCGATAAGAATTTTCCTATTGTCACTGTGAAGCTGCTTTGAAAAAATATTTATTGTGAAAAGCGCTATATAAATGAAGATGACTTGACTTGACTACAGTATAAAAACCATTACGCCTATGAAATGTCCTCACTAAGATAGCAAAACAAACGTGTGTGTGTGTGTGTGTGTGTGTGTGTGTGTGTGTGTGTGTGTGTGTGTGTGTGTGTCTAAAGTCTATTTATAATGGGCAATTAAACTTTGAAATTAAAAAATTTTAAACATAGGACACATTTACAGGTGTGCCATTAGCAATTAATTGTAATTTGAATCCATCTACTGTGGGTTGAAATATTAAAACCAATAAATATTCTGGGACTCTGCTAGTGAGAGAACAGATCAAGCAGCATTTTTTTTTTTCTTTAATTAGACACACAGAGCTCACTACATTGCTAATGAATGTTGCTTTGGTTTGGGGCAAATAAGGACAAGCAGTAAGTTAAGTTATGGGCTAAATCCCAGACTGTAGAAATGGAAATCTAAGAGTATTTACACTTACATTATGAGATGCATTAAATTAACAGCTTCAAAGTTGAAGAATGATGCAACAACAAGGCCACACAAAGAAAAAAAAAAAAGCTCATTTCTGTAGCAACAACCTTGGATAATAAATTTAGATACTGAGATAATTTGATATGATTTACAGATGAGCAGGAACTGACAAATGACAACTCCTGTTTTGTTATAGGGTTTTTTTTATCATTATGTCTTATAATGAATTTATTAGATCTCATTTTGTCTGTGTTGGTCTATTAGGCGCTAACATATTTTCAAAAGTTTTCTCTCTCCACAAAATATCTCATTTTTTTCTTTTCTCAGATAACTATTGCAGAAAACAAGCATTTAAAGTTTTTTTGTTCATGGCCATCTGTCATGCTTTGCTTTTCTCTCTAATTTAAAAGATAAACAGCTCTTCTCTAACTAACTTTTTATTGCTAAAAGCACAAGGCAATTTGAAATAATCTTAGTAGACATAAAAAACAGCCTTTATAACATCATAGCAGAACTGAATTTCAGTTCAATTACAAAACTTGAACATGGCACTGCCCACTTCTACATAAATGTTTCTTATTAAAATAATTCAATAATATTTTCTCTGATTCTTAACATATGTTTTCTACAACCTGAGTGTTTTGGATTTGTGATTTACAGTAAATCATCTTCATGTTTGTTGCAGATTTGAAGAGATTGTCTTTCATCAGTGCTGATTGAACAACGTCAGTCTTCTTTGTCTATTTTTAAGCCAGGCAATTCGGTCTTTACACAGAAGTTATTTGAGCAGTTAATGAGCTGTCGACAGACTGAGCGTTTAAGAGGCTAATGAATATTCATCAGGCAGTGTGCAGAAGCGTGGAACACAAACACTGATTCACTCATGTATGACAGCATAAAAACTGGTGACAAATGGGATGAGAACAGGTGAGATCTTTGTCTCGCCAGTGAAATGGAAATGATGGATGTGACCAGAGAGGTGTGCGGTAAAATACTTGGGGGGTTTGTTCTGTTGGGAGTTATGTGCCTCGCACAACTCTTAACCTGCTAAACAGTTCAGCACACTGTTAGTATTTCAATGAAAATTAAGAAGAAATCTTTTTTTTATTATTATTATCATTATCATTGCTGCCTTTTCCCTTTTTCCTCTTAATAAAGCAGCAGCCAATTCCATGTACAGTATTGAGTACTTGGGTATTAAAGTTTGATCTTGATTATTATTTTAAAAATGTATTATGTTGTTTTCATATTTAGAATAGTGTATTTGTGCACTGTAAAAAAAATATTTTCATGATTTGTTATCACAACATTTTTTCTTTTGTCAAATTAATGTGGTTCAGATAACATAATATTTTGAGTTTCTGTTGATTAAACCAATCGCCTTCATTGTATTAATGCAAATTTTTAATTTCATCAAACTCAAATTTTTAAGGCAACCAGGTAACTTTTTTAAGTTAAACCAACAATTCTTTTTTTTTACAGTGTGTATTTAGGATATATAAAAGCAGATATATGCTTATTTTTTATTATCATAGAGTAAAAAGCACTGGTATGGCATCTACATACCCCTTAGAACCGGAGCTGCTTAAATCTGATTAAACTGAGTTGAAAACATAATTGAGCTAGATAAATGTATGGAAATAAATCTGCAGGGAGTGGTATTATTATTCAGGAAGAATAATATGATACTGACTGAACATGTTTGTGTTTCTGGCTTATAAGAAAACATGCACAAAACCAATTGTAAAGCAACAAGCTGTTTCCATTCAAATCAGTGCTGTTCCCCTGTTTCCATGGTTGAGCTTAGTTTGGGAATTGAGTGGTTTTATAGACTATACTGTTTTCTTGGTGGTGTGCTGGCTCACAGTGATTACCTTCCCTTGTATATGTCACAAGCACACTCGATTGTTGAAAAATAGTGCTGAAGTTGTTAGGTTACTCTGATCGGTTGGTCATTGATCAGAATTGACTGATAATCATCTCCTAGACTCTGTAATTTTTCAGCTTAGCTGATCACATAAGCCTTTTTCAAGACTTCAGCATCACTCTTACAGTATGTCATCATTGGTGAGATCATTTCAAAAGTGTCAAGACACAATGAAAAATGTGTGCTCCAAAATAAAAACAGCATGGGGGAACATCAGCCAAACAAATCAGAATCAGCAGTTAGATAGAGAAGATACCAAGAAAAAAGGTTTATTGTGGAACATTTTTCTTGTTTAATGAAAGTAAATTGTTTTTGCAGTTTTCGAGTATGATATATTGTTTTAAACAAGACTTTTTCATTTACATGCATAATATACTTATAATTTATTATTTTTTTCTATTTTAAAGAAGTGTCACCGTGGATGAAATACATCAGCTGTAAATACCCTGGCCTAATAGAACTAATAGAACTGGCCCCTACCTTTATTTTTTATTTACTTTGATTTTACTAAAATATTAAGTAAATACTAAATATGAACATGTAACAGAGGCCTGCAAGTGAGAGCTGTGTAGGTAAACTTCACTCCCCTGGCCTCAGGTCACCGTGATTTTGCAATGTTCCTGGATCAACATATTTTGTTTATCCTGGAACAACATTTCTGTCTTAACATTTACCCTATACCCTACCCATAACTTATCCCTAAAATTAGAGGGAAATGATAGATTAATAACACTGATGTAAAAGCACCTAACCCTTGTTGTAAGCCTAAATTTGACATAAACTGTTAACTTGTCCCTCAAATCTGATTGGTTGGATGAAATGTTGTTCCAGGATCAACAAAAACGTTAATCCAGGAACATGTTGTACTTGGTGAAATCGCGCTTACCCCTGGGGTCAAGAGGCGCAACTGGCGCTAGAGGCTTGCATCCTTGTTAGCGTGCCTGACTCCCATGCCAGTGGTGCTGGTTTGAATCCCGCTCAGAGCGGTGCGAGTAGGACCAGTTACATTGTTGCCATGACCCGGATAGAAGTGAGGTTTGGGGGGGTGAGTGTAACGGAGGCAAGATAGTAAGAGCTGTGCAGGTAAACCTCATTCTCCTGGACTCAAGAGGCACACCAGTGACTGACGTTAGAGACTGCAGTCTTTAGCATCCTTGTTAGCGCGCCTGCCTCTATTGCCTGGAACGCTGGTTCGAATCCCGCATGGAGCAGTGCAAGTAGAACTGGAGTAGTACAAAAATAAATAAATAAATAGATAATAAAATTTAGGGCTGCCCCCGACTAAAGATTTTTCTAGTCGACTATTAGTCATTCATGCCATTAGTTGACTAATCGCACGTTTATATTCATTTAATTACTTAAATATACACTGAGGAGAATACTAAACCATAATGAGTGTTTAATATATATATATATATATATATATATAGCCTATTCAGAAAGTGCATCCTGTTTCTTTATTTTACAGGCACAATGTTTTCTTGTTATTGTGAGTTAACACAAATAAAAGTTGACACTTTGCAGTTTCCAACTCTTTTCTATATGATCAAAAATGACAGAGTATTTTAAGTTGTTTTTACTGTTATCAGAAAAAATGCAAGTAATCACGCCGGCACCTCCATGTCATGCAGTAAGCATGCTATACTTTAGCTTCCACACTCCACAAAAACACTTGGATATGCGGTTAATAATAGAGCACATTTATCTAAGGTAATGTTAGAGTGAGCGGCCATGTAAAGTTGCTACTACTTACATGTTTCAAAAGATAAGCCATATTTCAGGTCAATGGATGATAGATGAACGTTTGAAGTTTCTTTTTTTTTTTTTTTCTCAGTGCCTAATCAACTAATAAAATTTCTTGTCAACTAAGCCTCTTCTAGTCGACTAAAGATTAGTCATCTGTTAGGCCTAATAAAATTTATTTCTGATTTCACTCTCACACAATGTTGCTTGTAGGCTATTGCTTATAACATACTGTAGAAATGAATTATATTTACTCTTATAGACTCTAAATGCTGTAAAATCTATGTTGCAGAAGTTTACTCACTAACAAATGTGAATCATAATTTTAATGGGTGAAAAATCAATAAAACCTTCTGAGGGCAATTCTCCAGAGCAAAAATGTGCATCCAGCACACAGTGCACCATGCCAGAAAGAGATTTTTAAAAGTGCCAGCTTTGTGAACAAACAACCTCTTAAACTCAGCTCTCATCTTTGTGGTCATCTCAGACCACTCTCAAGTAGTTCCCAAAGGCACGCTTGTGCTGAAACAGCAGAAGTGTGTCAATATAAGTGACAGGTGTTCTTTGAGTAAAGCGACCAAGGACTGTTCATTGGCAATGTGTATGTCATCATCATCCTTAAGGTGATGCACCTGCACTGCTTGCTTCATGCAGTCACTCATGGACAGATCTCCTTTAATTGCCATCCAGCTGATTGATGGATCACAATGGGAGAGTGTGTTACAGGCGCTGCAGAGAAATTAAAAATGGACGCCCCCATTGTAAACACTGGCAAATGCTGATAATTGGCTTCAAATTAGCTGCTCAGACAGCAGTATTGACAACACTGAGATTTTGATGCATCAGTGTTGTGAAAAGACACATAATGCAACACTACCAACTTCTTAAAGTCTTCCTTCTCACTGTATATTTCTAGTTTAAGTTTCCCATTAATGTTGTAAATCACAGCCTTGAGATCATCATAAAGTTACATGCTGAGTTCCAATATTTGGGAAACACTAATTCTAGTTTTAAGTTCTATTTAGGATGGATAGTGTGCGAATTGGGATTGTGACCTGTTTCCAAAGCCAGGATATAGATGTTCATTGTTTAAATGCATTTCTGCATCATGCTGTCAGAACCAAACTTGCAGATTTATTTATTTACTTTTGGAAACTGGTGTCACATATTTATGTGAAATTATTATTGCTGTTTGTAATTGCAGTAATATAGCAATGTACTGCAATTAGTTAGGCCTACATTTTATCTTATTGTTGAGTAAATTCATGCATGTACAGATGGAGACAAATTTTATAACACTTTTTTACAAATTTTTTGCATCTGCAGTAATCAAAATGCATTAATATCATTAAGTGTTCCTTTGTCTTTGAGAAATTGTGAAAGCAAGGGGAAAGATCTGTTTAGACTGCACACAATGGACTTGTGAGTGATCCAAGGCTCTTGTTACAAATTTATGAATGTTTTTATGTAGTACTTAATAGTGATTATTTGGGAAAAGTAACAGGTGGCCAGTCTATCACAGGGATAACAAAAAACAGACAGACACATTTACACATTTATAGGCAATTTAAAAAAGTATCTAATTCACATAACCAGCATGTCTGGGCTGTCAGTGAAACCAAAGTAGGCTGGAGGAAACCCCCACCAACATGGGGAGAACATTCAAACGCCACTTAGAAAGGCCTCCAGAGTCAGCTAGAAATTGAATCAGGGACTTTCTTACTGTGAGTGTGTGTTATATATATATGTGTGTGTGTGTTATATATGTGTGTAGGTTCAGACATTTTTGATATCTTTGATATATTTTTACTAGTGGGTGCAGGACACTATAGTTCATTTATGTAAGGGAGGATAGCAAAATAAAGTAAACTGTGACATATTATACCCAAAAATTCTTCATACAGTGGACTACCAATAAAATTTATAAAAATTTGCAACTAAAAATTATTCAGACACTTTGACCTGACCATGTTTTGCTTAAGTGTTATCTGACATAATTAAGATAATTTTTTTTCTGACACAGTTTAACTCTGAGATCTTGTCATATTTTAATACCATTTTTTTTAACTATAGTGAATAAATGTATTAATGAATGAAATGCTCAAGGTGCTCATTTATTTATTTATTTATTTATGGGCAATTTACTTAATTTACTTGAGAATTTCACAACATTTTTTCTTTTGTCAAATCAACCTCAATAATTGTAATATTTAGTTTCTGTTGATTAAACCAATTGCCTTCATTGTATTAACGCAAATTTTTCATTTAAATGAACTAAAAATTTTAAGGCAATTTAATTTAAACCAACAATTCTTTTTTACAGTGTGTGTGTACATATATATATATATATATATATATATATATATATATATATATAATGTTAGAAAATGATAATAAAAATGAAAAATAAAATGTGTAATAATTTATAATAAAAATGATTGAAAAGGGGGGAATGGGGATAATTTATAACATATTGGCCCTGTTTCACAGACAGGGCTTAGCCTAAGCCAGGATTAGGCCTTAGTTCAATTAGGGTATTTAATAGGCTATTATAAACGTGCCTTAGAAAAAAACATTACTGGTGTGCATCTTGAGACAAAACAATGGCTCTAACATATTTTAAGATATGTCAGTACTAGTTGCTTTCAGTTAAAACATCTCAAACATGCATTTTAGTCTAGGACTAGCTTAAGCCTTCTCTGTGAAATCAGGGGATTGTTTAAAAAATAATTTAAAACATATTGTCTTTAAATATAATTTGCATTACACAATAAACAGAGCCAAATATATGCCCAGGTAAAGTACACTTCCATAATGTACTTAAAGTGCTCTATATTCACACACCAATTTTGTTCTTAATATACTAAAATTCTTCTTTAGTACTTCTTAAGATAATCTTAAGAACATGAATATGAGCTAAAATTTGCTTTTAACATACTACCTCTGTATTAAAAAATTTATTAGTTACCACTTGTAGTACACTTGAGCCCAGAGTCTACTACAAGTGGTAACTTTTTTTTTTTTTTCTTCTTTTTAATACAGAGATAGTATGTTAAAACCACATTTTAGTTCATACTTCATGGTGTCTCAAAATAGCACAGTTGAGTACACTTAGATGTTCTTAAGATTATCTTAAGTAGTACTAAAGAATAATTTTTAGTATATTAAGTACAAAATTAGTGCGCGAAAATAGAGCACTTTAAGTACATTGTGGAAGTGTACTTTTTTTTCCACCTGGGTGTGTAGGTTCTACTAAACATAATACAATTATTACAATGGCAATAATGCGATTAAGGTGTATCCTGTTAAATGTTAGTAGTAAGTCATGGATACACGCAGTACAGGAACGGTGCGTTTTTAGTGACCACTAACCGATACCGATGCCCTCAAAAGACTCTAAGCCACGAAACTACAAGTTTGATTTCATGATGTCTTTAAATCCTGCGGCGCACAACATTTCTGAAAGCATACTCTACACAAAGGACACAATCACACAATCACAATGAATGAACTTAAGACTTAAACTCTGACGTCAGACTACAGGAACATGCGCTGTGACGCATCCACCGGCGAGCGCTTCTCAAACGCGAGTGTGAGGAGGCGATGTATGCGTCAGAGGGGAGAGAAAGTGCGCTCGTTAAGAGAAGAATCAAACCCTGGTAACTGCACAGAAGGAAGGGGAGATACAGACTCGACATATCACCACCGTGCACATGCGTCGCGTCTGGGACATTTGTAAATGATCATTCGAATTAATGCGGGAATTACGACTGACTTGTTTCTCCTGATACACAGCAAGGACCGGTCGACCATACAGAGAAGAGTGACAGTTTTAGCGATCAGCGCAGTTCTCCAAGTGCGTAAAACAGAGATGTTGGAGAGGATGGTCGCGCATCACTCGACTTAGATCCACGCAACAGCCACAGACAAACTGGAAAATTCTACATTTTTGCAATGGGCGGTGAAAGCTCCAAAATATCAAACATATTATTTTTCTAAAGTTGGCATCTCTTGAAAAAGAACGGATTCCTTTCTTCTGAATCTGTGAAAGAAAAGCGCAGAAAAGGTGTTGGTTGTTGTATGGCAATAGAATGGAGATGTGGTGTGGATGCTGAAGGCAGTCAGGATGCTGATGCTGAGAGTTGCGTGGGCTCTAGCGGGAGCGGCGATCTGCTGTTTTCTCATCATTCTCATCCACTCTCGATTCCTACGAGACGGTAAATGTGTGTTAATTAATAATATGCCGCATGTTTTATTTACGTATAATCACCTGTGGGGTCACTTTAGTCTGTTGCCTGATGATTTCATAGGGGAATATTGCAGATTTAATTTACGTATTTATTGTTGTTTCAGTGCGCAGTCGTGTCCATATGAATATAGAGGGTGCTTTATTGAAAAGAAAAGAAAAAACACCACTGTGTTTTGTTTTTGACCCATACAGGCTATTATTTGCCAGATAATATTAATGCAAAACTGACTTTTCTCTCATTTGATTGACGAATTTTTATGAACTCATCTTCAAAAGAGGTAAAATGTGATAAGGATCGCATCATATGGTGCTGTTTTTATGAGTTAAGTGATTTATAGTAGTGTTTTTCAATAGATGGCACTACAGTCTATCTTAAGGGTAAAGCTAAGGTCAAAAGTGATTATTGTCTCCCACTAGTTTATCTGAGATTTATCTTCTACACATCTAAATTCAACTTCAAAAGTTCATTATAAAGTATTCATAATGCCACAAAGTAATGCATTATATGTCATAAATAATTATAACCAAAGTAATGCATTATACGTCATAAATAATTATAATCAAAGTTATAATGCAATATGTATTTGTGGTTACCTCTAAAGAGTGTAGTACATTTAAACACACAATAGCACATGAAAATGGGTGTTAACTATATATGTTGTAATGCATTTTAAACAATTTAAAGGTACCTAAGGTAACTATAGAGTAAATAAAAAAAAGTCCTCAGGGAATCTAAAATTATACTCCACATTGTAACGTTTCAATTCACATCAAAAATATTATGTAACATGATTTAATTGACTTGTTTACATAAGGTTACACCTACAAAAGTAATTTTTAACATTCAGACAGACTGAAATAGCTTATTAATGTAACAGCTGCACTTTTTTTTCCCCCTTTTTATAGTGTGTGCCTTTGAATATGTAAATAATATTATAAATGCATTAAAAGTAAATAAATCATACATTGTATAAAGTATTAAAGTATAACTGTTACAATTACTCACAAGAACTGATTATAAGATGTAATACAAGGCATTACGAAAGCATCATAATGATTTAAGAGTACTTAAACTGAAGTATTTTCACTGTCAATTTACAATCATATATTTATATCTAGGATTAAACAACATGTCATTTATTACTATTGCATTATTTGAATTTTTGGTAACACTTTACAATAAGGTTCATTAGGAAACTACATTATTTAACATGAATTAATAATGAACTACACTTCTACAGCATTTATTAATCTTTGTTAATGTTAAATTCAGCATTTACTAATAGATTATTAAAATCAAGAATTGTATTTGCTAACATTAGTTAAAGGATTTGTTCACTTTTGAATGAAACTCCTGATAATTTACTCACCCCCATGTCATCCAGGATGTTCATATCTTTCTTTCTTCAGTTGAAAAGAAATTAAGGTTTTTGAGGAAAACATTCCAGGATTCTTTTCTATATAGTGGACTTCAGTGGGGTTCACCGGGTGGAAGGTCCAAATTGCAGTTTCAGTGCAGCTTCAAAGGGCTCTACGTGATCCCAGACGAGGAATGAGGGTCTTATCTAGTGAAACAGTCGTCCATTCCCCCCCCCAAAAAAAAAAAGTTTATATACTTTTTAACCACAAATGCTCGTGCACTAGCTCTGTGATCCATACACATTACGTTTAAAGGTCAAGCGTGACGTACACTGTAAAAAATCAAAAGTTAAGAAAACTTAAAAGTTTAAGGCAACAAACCTCAGCATATTTTTGAGTTTTCTCAACTTGTTGTATTCAGTTTATATAACAAAAAGTTGAGAAAACTCAAAAATCTGCTGAAGTTTGTTGCCTTAAACTTTTTATTGTTGTTTCAGTGCGCATTTGTGTCCATATGAATATAGAGGGTGCTTTATTGAAAAGAAAAGAAAAAACAACAATGTGTTTTGTTTTTGACCCATACAGGCTATTATTTGCCATAATATTAATGCAAAACTGACTTTTCACTCATTTGATTGATGGATTTTTATGATCTCATCTTCAAAAGAAGTAAAATGTCATAAGGATCGCATCATATGGTGCTGTTTTTATGAGTTAAGTGATTTATAGTAATGTTTTTCAATAAAACTTTTAAGTTTTTAGAAAATGACTGATTGTTTCGCTAGATAAGACCCTCATTCCTCGTCTGGGATCACATAGAGCCCTTTGAAGCTACAATGAAACTGCAGTTTGGACCTTTAACCCGTTGGTCCCCGTTAAAGTCCACTATATAGAGAAAAATCCTGGAATGTTTCCTTCAAAAACCTTAATTTCTTTTCGACTGAAGAAAGAAAGACATGAACATCTTGGATGACATGGGGGTGAGTAGATTATCAGGAATTTTTCATTCAGAAGTGAACTAATCCTTTAATGCACTGTGAACTAACACAAACAAACAATGAACAACTGTATTTATATTAACTAAAATTAACAAAGATTAACAAATACAGTAACAAATGTATTGCTCATGGTTAGTTCATGTTAGTTAATACATTAACTAATGTTAACAAATTATTGTTAATGTATTAACTAAAATTATTGTAAACCTTATTGTAAAGTATTACCGAATTTGTAATGGCAATAATCTGATTCAAAGCAGACCAGTTTAAAATAAAAGCAGTAATGGACTGCTTTGTACTGCATGCAGTTGAAGGGGTAACGTGTCAACATGAATGCTGAAAGGTGAGAAATGGCCACACAGACAAGTCAGCTAGATGCTGCTTCACCTTTTTCCACACTGAAACAGTAGATATAGGATGTCCTTTTCAAGAGACATCTATCCTTGCTTCTGCATGTGCCTTAAGGGAAGACAAGAGTGGTTTGTTTATAGAGACAGACAGAAGGTCAGCTGGTTTCTCTGCTTAGCTGTGGGGATTGGAGCGTGTTTTCAACCTGCCCCTGTATTCCTGATGTAAATATAAAGATCAGTCTGAGAAGAAAAACACATTTAGTTGAAGCAAAAGTTAGCCGTTCTAATAATAATAATATTAACAATTGTAATAAAAGAGACAAAGAAATTACTTTAAAAATAAAAAATAAAAAAAAAGGTTTATAAAAGCTTTTCTTTGGTTTTGACATCAGAGCAGGAACAGATATACACCAAATAAACTGTCATAATGTTATGCTTATATACTTAGAAAATGAAGGGTTATCTCAACCCAATACAGGAACAGTGTGTTATGACCTTGTGTTGTACGGTGTACGATTGTGCATGAGAACACACATGTATTGACATAGTGGCATATCTGAAGAAAACAAACTCTGCCATTTTCTGGTATTGCTGCTCTTTACTGAAATAAGGACTTGAGTACTCTTAGTTCTGTCACATTCCAGACTGATGCATGCAGGAACCAATGGCAATGGTGAAAATATGTCAAAACTGACATGATACAATTTAAGATTTTAGAATTTGGATGGAGAGATTATCAGTGAATAATGATTTAAATTTAGGTTATTATTGCATTATAAAAACTTAGAACAACATGAGAGAGTGAATAATGAATTTCTATTTGTGTGTAAACTATTCTTTTACCACACAAGATTAAATTTAATCAGTAAATAATGATTTAAATTTAGGTATGTTCCTCACAAAAAGTTTAGAATCTAGCATTTGAGTTTTTGGAGCTTAACAGAAGTGATTGTAATAACTGTGGTTATTATATCTTATGGAGCTTCATAAAAATTTATTAAAATGTCTCCTTTTATGTTCCACAATCGATCGATCGATCATCAATCAATCAAGATTTGAGAACAACATGACAGATTTTTATTTATGGGTGAACCATTTCTTTAAGATTACCACTCAAGACAAGCATTCAGACCTAATCTCCCTTCAATCAACAGACAAAAAAACGTGTGGAACAGAAATCATGACCCATGACTGGGCCCTGTGCATTATGCATTAACATTTAGATCAGGTATATAATATGACAGAATGTGTCTGATTAGCATTTTACATTTGAGCATTCTCATTTATTGCAAGGGCATATTTTGGGGGTATACGACTCTTCTCGAATTCGTATCTCACTCAGACATTTAGTTAATCAAGTATACTTTTTATAGTCACTATTAAAAATTGTATACATTGTTATTATTGTAATCGTGCTGGTGCTCTCTGCAATACTTGATTCTGTTTGGTCAATCACAACATTCAGCAGTCAGATGTTTCCTATAATGTTCATGCATGGAAAAATTGTACCACTTATCGGGGGTTACTGAAACTAGCACTATACTTTTATGTCTCTTGTATGACACTGCAGACTCCTCTCTCTTGAATCTCAGTTATCGAATTTATGTTGTATTGTTACAGTTTTCACCTTGTTGATTGTTTTGTAAGACTATTAGACTATTTTGTTTCTTTGTTAAAGCTTTGAGATAATTCAGTTAGTTACAACATAATTTATAACATATTTATATAACATAATATATAATTATATTATAAAATTATGTTATAATATAATTATAACATAATTTCAACTGAAATCAATATTTCATGTCCACATATTTATTTATTTAGTAAGTAGCTGGGTAATAAGTAGGATAATGCACAGTTAGCCTGTCATTATTGCATAAAACCAAACAGGATTGATCTGAATGTTGCTGTTTCAAGTCCCAGAAGGGACCATAAACCATTGTCCATGAAATTGGCCCTTAGCTCTAGGATGACTGTTTCTTTTGCAAGTTATTCAAAATGAGTTGTTTTAAATAAAGCCTTTATTCACTGTAAAAAGTGAACATGTGCAGTTTTTGCTTTAAGGAAGTATTTCTACCTGATTCTACCTGTAAATTCTAATTGTTGTAACCTACTTCAATCAGGTTTATGTAACATAAAACAAGGGAATGCTGTTTTAACTTAACTGAGTTACACTGACCCAACATACAATTTCCAATAAAGCTCAGGATGGACACATTTGACACATGCGCAGCTGCTCCTTGCTGACTACTGAATTTGTTTCAATGAAAAATTGTGATTTGGGGTTATTTTACACATTATGTTGCATCGAAGTGAAAATCACTATTGACAGCACTACTCTTCAACACAATGGCAACCACAACATTCAATAACAAAAACTCCTAAATGTTCAACATAACTGAACATTAAACATTAACATAAACTACCAACATCTTTCCCTTTACTGAAAAACACATAAAAAATAACACTTAATCCCTAAATTTACTCTCCTAATTGCAAAGCATGCTGGGAACTACAGATCTACTGCTCAGGGCTGCATTTCTCATGTTTGATATTTACGACTCAGGCTGCCTCTGACGTGATACCCGCGATAGTCAATGAAAGCAAGCATGCTCCACCAACCGGATGTTGCATGCTTCTATAGCTGAAACTTGGTAGCCACAAACATGCCACAAAAGTGGAGTAAGATCACCTATATTCTTTTTTCCCATAAAACAAAATTAATAAAATTACTCTACAAACATACACCTGTGACCTCATTACATCAGTATTACTGCACCACTGTGTCTGTGTGTTTCTGCAATTCCATGTATTGTGTATTTGACTGAAAGTAACTGTTGTTTATTATTTATAAAATGGTTAGTTCCAGATTGGTCAGTAGCTGTGTTTTATTCACAATAAAACACGACTATGACCGCTTCACCTGGTTCTGTGTAGTACTTCACAACACCCTTAGCAACCACTCTTAGCAACATAAAAAAAGTGTGTTCTCAATTGATATTGTTCATTGAAGCTTACTATATAGAAGAGTATTGTGAAGAGATATCGAGTGACCAAGTGCATTACCTGCATTCAGATTTAGTATTTTCCTTCAGGTCAGTCCTACAGTATGTTCATAATAAAGATCTGTTTGAATGTCTGCTGCGATCTTGTCCTTTTAACAGTTAATGGGTTTTCCTGTGCCCTGCTGACACTGACAGAGCTAGTCAAAGCATTTGTCATTTGCGTCTTGTTAAGTATTCACAACAAGTTTCAATATAAAAGCAGTAGCGTGTTTATCTACCACACAAAGCACGCATTTGCTTGGGGTCCCTCCGGGTTTGGGGGGCCCCCGGTACACGGCGCGATTACTACCATGGGGGGAACCGGAACACGCTTGCGATTACGACTCCGCTCTGAATCGTGCCTAACAATGCCCCTTAGCTGTTATAAATTCACTGTAAATCACGACTTCTTGAGGCTTATTGCTTTAATGCAGTGCTGCCAATTTAGCGATTTTGTAGCTAGATGTAGCGAC
Organism: Ctenopharyngodon idella; assembly: GCF_019924925.1. NCBI lineage: Eukaryota > Metazoa > Chordata > Actinopteri > Cypriniformes > Xenocyprididae > Ctenopharyngodon > Ctenopharyngodon idella. The sequence continues at coordinate 29,566,172 of NC_067223.1, forward strand.
TTCCCCGTCCTATTTGAGACTCTTTTCAAAAGCCTAGCGACAAATCTAGCAACTTCTTGGACAAACCTTATCTAGATTCCATGACTCGCCCACTGATCTATATTTATATTAATATAGATCAGTGGACTCGCCAGTATGACATCATCTAGCGAAATTTAGTGACCAGTTTCAGCTACTTTCAACTGAAAGCAATTGGCAACACTGTATGTCTGTGGTTTCCCACAGTTTTAAAATCGGTTAAGATTTGAAAATCGTCTAGTGTGTCCAAGGCCTTAGGCTTATGATGCTTTTAGGAAATGCAGCCCTGTGCAGTGGATCTGTAGTTCCCAGCATGCTTTGCAAGAGACTGCATTAGGATAGTAAATTTAGGGATTAAGTGTTATATTATGTGTTTTTCAGTAAAGGGAAAGATGGTGGTAGTTTATGTTAATGTTTAATGTTCAATTATGTTGGACATTTAGAGGAGTTTCTGTTACTGAATTTTGTGGTTACCATTGTGCTGAAGAGTATCGTTTGTGCTTAGGCACTCAGTGCTAATGTTCTATGCTAATGTCAGTACTGATGCCAATCTTTTCTTAGTGGTTAATTATATACATTGTGCATAATGATGAACAGCACTGTTGACCCAACTAAACTGATTTATTTTTGGACAAATTGAGTTGTATGTAAAAATGATCTTCTAATAAATTACCCTTATTTTGAATTATTTTTTGAGTGTATTTATATTAAGGTAGAAAAGGACATTCATCATAAAGCAAACAAACAAAAAAAGATTATACCAAACTTACTAGGCTAAGTATTTTTACCTAACTGGAGAAATTAGGTTATATCTACTTCAGTAAAACCTTGTTTTTTCAGGTTGGTTGAATTCAGTTATAATCAGCAATCTTAAATCATTTATTTAAAAAAAAAAAAAAAAAAAAAAAAAAATTGCTAAATGGTTGTTTGCTTGCAATGTATTTACAGTTATTACAAATTTCAGCTACAAAGATACCAATGCCTTCCAATACTTTTGAACCCCGTCTTTTAAAATACACCCTCAAGAACTTCACTTCATTCATGGTATATTGTAAATTCAGAAATTTAACAGTTATATATAGTGTAATATTTTCTGTCCGCTAGAGGTCGCTAGAGGCCTATGCAAAAGAAAGACGTAGTTTGATGACGCCAAGTTTGAGCGCGGAATCTTGGGACATGTGGTCTTCACCTCAACGGCCGGTGGAAAAGAATTGAAATAGGACTCGGGAAGAAATCATGTTCATGGATGCGATTATTAACGTTAATGTAGTATGAAGCAGAGCAGGATCGAGTGTTGTGGTAGCTGAACGAGGCTGCTGGAGCGATTGCGTAACACACGCCTTACGAGCAGCAGAACTTTTATTATGTCACAGTCGCCGGCGCTGCTTCCGCTTTTCCGGTCAAGCGTATGAGGTAACGCAGCTCTGTTTATCATATTAACGTTAGATACATTTGAGTGTGTTGAAAATGTTATAATGTTACTCTGTGCGTTCGCTCGGTGGCTGCTGTGAGACACTTGTTGCACACTGCAGTAAGCTAGATCGATTTTAGAATATTATATTAAATGCTGCATGGCTTGTGTTAATAAATGGCATGCAATTAAATTTAAAACGTATGATGGAGAAAATGCTGTATTACTGTTACTAAAAATAAAGCTGCATCTGATTATGCTATGTTAGCTACTTCACAAAGTAGTGTTTTTCTCTGAGGCATGGTAAAGCATGGTACTCGCAAAAAAAAAAAACAAGAAAATGTAAACAATAAGACTAAACGTGTTGAGCTATATAACAATAATTAGTTTTCTGTCTATAAATATATCAAAACAGTTGTTCCCTTGCCTATTAAAACATGTAAATATTAAAGCATCTTTGGTGTTTCCATGGTTTCTACAAAATAAAACCGGAAACCGAGGGTAACGCGGGTATGACGCAATTGAGAGGCGACTCCTTACATGTCCCGGAGTCTTGGTTAATTTCTCACGATTTACAAATAGTAGCAAACATTTGGGATGTTGTAAGTACTCCAGTGAACAAAATATATAACACTGGCCTAGTGTTTTTTGGATATTTTACTGCAAATTTTTTACATATTGCACCTTTAAATATTTCAAATCCAGAACTGAAATTCTGGATAACATTCTGCTTATCAAACCAAGCCTGGCACCAGAATCCCCAAAAGCAACCGTTTAGGAGGATTTGGTGATCTGGAATCCCCTGTGCTGTTTGTTTGCTGTGATGATGCACTGATTGGATAATTGTAGTGAACATACTGGTGAACAGTAGTGCAATTAGCAAGTGTCGGTTGTCTGGCTGGCAGATGGCAGGCTTATTCATCTAGCGGCCTTTTCCGAAGGTGCTTAAACTGATAGTGTGGAAAGATTTGGCAATTTTGCCCTGGAGTGGCACGTCAGTCTGAAGTGGCACTTCAGTACTACTCAACACTTAACATGCTGGAATTACCCTGCAGTGAGAACTTATGAATAGAGTCATCGTCATTGTGGGGTGAAAATCCCCCCTTTTGTCAAACCCCAAACAAGCTGAGAGGCAGGATCTCTTTCTCAAGGACTGCCAGAACATAGCTCAGAAGTGGTGCCATAGAAATGTGTCAAACAAGAAAGATTTTACAAATTTACTAAGGGGACAACCTAGTTGATTCAACGGCCAATGTCTGGCTATAAATAATGAAAATGTAACCTTAAAAAAAAACAGCTCTCACAAGTGTTTTTCAAGCACTTGCTATACACCTTCATTCCATAATCTGCATTAGTAGGCTTGCCAGCAAGTGCTGTCTTCAATGTTAGAATTATAGTTAAGAAGTTAGTGCACTTAAATGCTACTAATTAATTACAGTTTACAGTAGTTTGTACAGTTTAGTTTGTACATTTTGTGTACTGTTGATGAAAACTAGAAATAAACTAAACGTTTAGCCAGTTTGTGAGGTAATAAGCATGCGATAAAACTACATTTGTGCCAGAACTAACATCACTTGACCAAAATCACTTGAACACGCATTACATTGTAATTACGACTCCTGAACTTGTTCATAGGAGTTTCCAGGAGGACTGATAGGCAGCATAACCTCCTATACTTCACGGCAGGGCAGGTTGTACAGGGTTGCTCGAGTGTGCTAAGATCAAGATGCATTTAATTCTTTGTATACATTTTTAAAAGTAGAAATGATTTTTATAAATATTTATACTTTCATAGATATTTTGGAGCACCTAACCCCACCCTTACCCTAAACCTAACCACTTCTCAACAATATAAAACACATAACAGGCAAATAAAATTACAGTCACAGGTATTTATTGCACAAACTGACCTCCCCCAAAAAATGTTTAAAAGTATTACAAACAACTTGTGTTGCATTCCAGGTCTTCTGAAGCCATACAATATCTTTATGTGAAAAACAAAGTGGATTTCAAGGTTTTAATGGCTAGAAATGATCCCGTTTCGTGAATGCACAGTCATATCTCATTCAAAAAATACACTCAAACTTTAGCATGACGCAATCAGTCACGAGACACACAAGAGCCAATGCCATTTCACAAAGATGACATAACGCTTCTTCTGGCGGCAATTTTTTAATGTGTGCACAGGATCTGAGATTTGGAGATGGAGATGATGATCGCTTTTGGGCCTGTTCCTCACACAAATCGATCATTTGTCCTTGGAATATTTGTACTTTTTGAATAAATTGTGACTGCAGTTGTATCTGCCTGTTATATCCTGTGTTTTGTATTATATAAATCTACAAATGGTTGGTTTAGGGGTAGGGATACATGCTCAAAAATGTCTAAATAGTGTACTGTATTGTATTGATTCTAAAGGTTTCTCATTGAAAGCAATGGAGTACCCTGCATGTCGAAAATTGATGCTAAAGAGGTACCCTGTGCATATAAAAGTGACACCAAGGGGTCCTGACCAAGCGTCCATATGTGACCAGTTGAGAGTGAGACAGGTTTTCTACAGCTTATGTATGGCAATCTTTAATGGTCCACCAGAAAACAAAGCCATGTTTAAAAGTTTCAAAACTGCAGCAATGAGCACCTCAGAGGAGCAACTAAACACTAGATTTAAAAGTTTGTGAAGTTCACGGCATAGAAACTTCAAGATACCAAAAGTTTTGTTTCAGGAAATTGGTTGAATTTAAAAGAGATGTGTTCACATGTTTGCCGACAGGATATGGGAGAAGTATTATTTTCTGAGTTTGGCAACCCTTTAATTTCCCAAGTGAGTTCCATGTCCTCTCACATCTATAATGGAAGATCAGGTGAAGTATTTTAATGAGAAGGGAATATCTGTAAAAAGCAGAAAAAAAGTCAGCACACCAAAGCTCCAAAAATAAGCAGAAAATTTTAATATAAGACTCACACGAGTTACGTTTCGAGCACGCAGACTCTTCGTCGTGTTGTCTTATATTAAAATTTTTCACATATTTTTGGACCTTTGGTGTGCCGACTTTTTTTCTGCTTTTTATTAATATTTTTTTTTTGGTCGAGCACCCATCTTTGAGCATATTTTTGCCGGTGATGTGGATGCTTTTGTCCTGATTTTGCTAAGGTAATATCTGTGGCATATGAAGGTAAACATGAAAGTATTAATAGTCTGTAATAGCATGCTGTTATTGTTGTGACATCCTAAACATGGCATTGAACAAAACTGTAACTGGTCACTTTACATGTCAGTCAGACCTCATTTTTCTGACTAAGTGGACAGTCCTTGACAAAATGCAGTGGCTATAGACCCCAGCCCTTCTGGAGCTAAGAAAAGGTCTGGCCACGCAAGACTAAGCACCCTCAAACAAAGTAAGAGCGTCCTCATTTGAAACTGTAATAGCATTTATTGACAGAGTCAGATTTTCAGAGCAGAACAGTATCCCAGCAACACATGCACAAAATCCCTAATCAACACTAGTAATTGAGCATGATCTTGCAAATCAGTCTATTAATTTACATGAATTATGAGTATTCTCCTTTCATGCATCCAACATACGCATGATAGCTTTGATTTATAACCTCATCTCGCTTATGGAGAATTTGTGGCGGAATTATCTCACTCAATCCACTACTGTTACTGCTTCCTGACATTGGCATAAAGCTGGCCAGTTTTCCATAGTTAAATGTAAACTTTAACTATTAGTAGAATGTGAAAGCTGACTCTAGATAAGAAACTGAACAACTTCTTCAATACAATGCTTGCTGTGCATGCACAGACAAAACTTTAATTAAAGGTGGGGTATGTATTTTTTAAACAACACTGTTTGGAAGTTAATCGGACTGACACCAACAACAAACATCTAACCAATCAGCATTAGGGGGCGTATGATGGTCGAGGAGACAGAATGAGCAAGAGTTGTGCATGTTAGACCATCCGGTTTGCTTGTTGAAGCCATTACTTCCCTTGGGCATCAAAAATCTATCAAAAAGTTCATGCTCCAACTGCCGAGTTAACATATTTGTTACACATAAAGTTGTTTGTGCAAGCAGTACCTGATGAGGCACTTCCTGCTGATTCATTGATTGATGGATAAGTTTCAGATGTTGATATATGTGCTAATTGACATAGTTGAAAATATCACATTTTTATTCATGCTATGTTAATTTTATGTTAGATAACAGCTTATATAGTCTCAATGGAAATACAGAATTTGCTTCAAAAAAGAAGGGAAAAAAAAAGCCAAAGTGTGCACTATTCACAAAAAAGTATAGATGCGTTCAGTTGTCTTCCTGATGTTTCCTCAAATTTTGCCATATATACAGTAAATGCCATAGAGCGCTTTTTTTTCTCAGTTTTTTTTTTCTTCCTCTCAGTATAATAATAGAGGCATTATTCATTGTAACATCGACTGTCTTAGTCATTGTCGTTGTGTGTCGAAAAGCAATCATGGAGTTATTACTATCGCCGACTCGTAGCAAAACAACATCCACTTTGTCTTCCATTGCACCATGATTGGTATTCTTATTTTCAATTGAAAATGGAATTAAAGGCATTGCCATTTAATGAATACCTTATAATGCAGGATGTCACATTCCTTTAGCCTTGCATCCTTGAATAAATTGCATGCAACTAACAACACTATGGCAAAAAATTTTTGTGAGCCATGAATAAAAAACAGGAAAAGCAATAAGGCTTTCTCTGGAGAATGTATTCATTTACCCTTATATTTCATTTTAAGTAATGATGGTCTTGGATGCTGTTGTCCTACAGATCTTAGTCATAGAGGACGACTGTAAACCTTCATTGCATGATCAAACACTCGAATGAGACTCTAATCAGTAACCTTCTAACAAATAAAAGCAAACTTAGATGAGATTATGTTGGTGTTTTACTGTGCAATGTTGGTGTTTTCATGTTCCTCGTAATTTGCTCACTAGAGAATCTCACTCTTAGTCTGTCTTACTTGTAGACAGTGAAGCACAGTCCTACCATAAATACTAAGAAGGCAGGTGAATGTTTACATGGTATTTATTCCATAAAGTATAAACAGATGGTAGTGAGATACAATGATTCATGTTTAGTTGTATAGAAAAGTTCTTTGGCGTAGGCCCCGTCCTTAGTGCAAATCCTGGTGATGCAGATTTGGCTGATTCTGCCTGAAGATGAAGACGTAAGCATTATCAACTGTGAACGTGAAACAGAGAATTCAGTGCTTATTTATACCAGGTGTCAAGCAGTGATTGGCCAGGCCTATTATTATGAGTGAATGACGTGGCATTAAAGTCTTCCTGGTAGAACTTATGCTGGCGCTTTAATTTCTACAGAGCTGGCTGAGCTTTATATATAATGCTTTTAAAAATGTCAGAATACTTAAAAAAATCCAGTTTCTCATTTTTATTGAGGTAGCAAACATAAACTAGAATTTAAATTTAAATCTAAGCATAATTAACTGTAAAAAGTGTCATTTTCAAGAAAATAGTACTAATTAAATAGTAAATATACATATAAATGAATAAAAATAAATGCAATATTTGTTTTGAAAGGCCTCAAAGCCAGTGTGTTTAGGAAGTCAACCAACGCATGGTTTATACTATGTTAAAAGGACACACTTGAGCTTTAATTAAGAGTTCTGTCATGCGTAATGTATAGCTAAGTAATTTTAGAAGCCACTTTAGTAGTGCCAAGACACAGGTAAGCTACCACAAAGAATATTATATCTTGCAGGTAAATGCCTTTTTTATTGCAAATTCATCCTTCAATATATATCAAGCTCATCAACAGATGATAAACATAAAACTATCCCTTACCTAAATGTCATTCAGAAAATAAGTGGGTGAAGCCTCCATAAAACTAGCTTGCCTCTGGCAAGCATTCAGTGATTTGACAGCAGTATGCTTCCTCAATGGAATTGCTGGATCTGGAGGAAGAGGAGGACAGATTTCCAATGGCACAAGGCCAATTAATCTTTCTCTCAAACAGCTTTCGTTTATAGGAATACTTCATAACTCCCTTTATAATCAGTTACATATAATTTTATGTTACTGTTTATGACTGTCAATGGCAGACAAATCCATGAATGCTTAATATAAATAAGATTTACGACAGATCTGAGAATATTTCAAAAGTCAGGGGTCACTTTATTTAAACAGAGAAGTGGACAGCTGTCAAACAGTGGTGCAGTGCTATTACAATGTTAGCTAATTTTGGATTTTATGGTCTGGAATGTAATATTAGAATATTGTACTCACACTAGGCATGGTTGCCTTGAACCGAGCCCGAGCGCGATTGTCCCCCCCTCCCCTGCTGGCCCGCATTCACATTGCACTTAACGTTCCGTGACGGAGCACACTTACGTCATATACAATGCAACTTTTTGAATGGAAGAAAACAGGAAGAAATGCACTTTCGCGCTAATATATTTATCATTTATGCCGCGCAACGATTTTCACTTGCACGTATCAGAGGATTATTACAAAGGCAGCTGATAATGGAGGAATTTGCAGCTTTACTCGCAAACTACAATTCCTGTTCATTAATAAGGTGAGAAGCAGACCCGTTATAAACCCACTCAAATTAATTACATGAATTGATAAGTGTACTATGAAAGTAGTAATAAAGATGTTTGCCGTACAGTTGTGCACACAAAAGTAGTAGCTGTTCCGTGCTCCGGCGCGATTAGCACTCACACTGCGTGTGAACCGCGCTCGAACCCAACCGAACCATGCTCTGGCCCACCTCTTCCAAGCGGGTCAGGGACAGCTAAACGAATCGCGCCCGGGCACGGAACGGAGCGATCACACTTGTAAAACGAACCGGGCTTTGGGGGTCAAACGTGCTCGGGCTCGGTTCAGAGCGCCTAGTGTGAGTACACCCTTAGTGTAATATATACAGCACAGTACAGAGCGTATACTTAATATATATACATAGTTCGGTCATGAAACTCTAGAGGGCGCAGGCTGATGGGACCTTAACGAAAGCTGATGATAATTATAGCATTAACTATGGCACAAGCTGATTGGTCCATGTCACATCTGCAGCCAATGTGCTTGTTGCTCACACATTTAAATGGTTGGTTACATTCACTATAGCAGTTTGCAGCGTGCTTCAGAGTTCCTCTAAAACCCTCCACCTTCCCCAGCTCCATCTGTATAGATCTGCTATGGGTTATTGATATATGCTATTTGTGCAGCAGTACTATGTCTTACTTGCAGCAGCGTATCGGCATATGTATTGGCAGTAGCAAGACCAAATACATTACCACTGCCATATTCAATAACACTTTACAATCTCCATTGTAAAATTCACTATATAAGGGTGACTTGACTTGACATGCTATTCCAAGAGTTGTCGTGTTTAAAATGTTTGATTATTATACATTTTTCAAAGAGCAGTATACTACAGTGTTATCACATGAGCTCCAGTTAACTTGTTTTTATCCAGTTTTTATGGTAGTCTGATCATATAACGATCATGAGGAAGCTAATAAAACTTGTGGTTGATATTAGTTTTTTTTTCTTTTCTTCTTTTTTGTAAAGCATGTTGCATTGTGCGATACTTCTGTGCAGTATGCATTGATTGGAATGTTGTTCCAACATGGAGGTTATATATACATAATAAACAAACATATAGTCAATGCAGAAACAGTATTGTAGAATGGTAATGTGTGATTCTGAAAATAGCATATTAACTTTTAATGTTTTTTGGAATGGAATGAAATGAAAAATGTAGCTGGCCAGGACTTTGGAGTTTTTTTTTTTTTTTTTTTTTTTTTATTGTAAAATATTAAGTGTTCATTTATTTTGCATGGGCCCACATTAGAAAGTTTCTAAAATAACATTATATTTAAATTTTATTCAGTCCCTTAGTCTACTTATTCACAGTACATATATTTTTAATGATAATTAAATGATTTTTCACACACTATCACAACTGGGATATGAATCACAGAAATATGTTATATCACAGGCAAAAAGAGAAAGAGGATATTTATTCAGCAAATGAATTTGCCAGGCTTGCAAAAATTTTGCCTGCTGAACAGACAATAAATTATACCTTTGGTGGCTTCATAAGCCCAAGGATAATATTACAACCAATGAGATGTGAGAAAATGCTAGAGTTACACAGCTGAATCGCTCATGTTTGCATTAGAATGGGCGCTGGGGAGGAGAGATACATGGAGGTCCTGTCAGAAAACTTTGATTTAAACATACATTACACCACACACACACACACACACACACACATCCACAGCAAACACACCTGTATCTCAGCTTTCCTATGTATCAGCATTAGTTTCCACATCTTACATTCATAGATGGATAGATACTGCAGTGATGCCCAGAGGAAAATTCCAGAAATTCATCTGCACTATGCTGACACACACATTTATTTCACTCAAACATATGCACATTTGTACAAACTATGACACAGGGGCCTGTCAAGCAATGTGAGATACTGAGATCCTCTATCACCCATATTTAAAGATTACATTAGTAAAGGCATGAGTTACTGATACTATTTAATAAGAATAATATAAAAAAAAAAAAATGTTGGGGTGAGTAATACAATTACTATTACTATCGATAATCATCTTTCTTTTCTGAACTAATGATGGGACAAGGGATTGATAAATCTTATGATGTTGAGGTTCACTCCAGATTGCACTCCAAATTAAAAAAAAAAAAAAAAAAAAAGCATTGTGACATTTTCATGACAATGAATATTCACCCCAAACCCTCATCATCGTACTTCAAAAATCTCATTACTGTAATGTAAAAAACAATGATGTATTATTTAAACAATTAAATATTGTAGCTGCATTTGTTTAAATTATAGATTTAAATTATGTGTCAGGACAGTAACATGATAGATGAATGAGAATCTCATTATTGGAGTCATTATAGGGGATAATGAGAATCTCATTATCCAGACACATACGGATTATAATGACAATGTTTGTATTTTTATTTATGTATTTGTTTTTTGCTTTGCATTACATTGCATGTCATAAAGTGACAAGCTATTTGTCTATGTACAGTGAACATGAAAAACAGTTTGTGCAACAAGACACAATCACATCTGAATATATTTGAAGTTTAATGTAGTTATGAAGACTGTAATTTTGAATGAATGAGTTTTCACAGCAGGCGGGGATACCCAGAGAAAGTTTTTGCATTGTAATAATGAAAATCTAAGGGGAAAATGTGCCACGATATAAAAAAAATCTAAATAAATAAACTTTTACTTGATTTAGGGGTGAAATACGACCCGGACATGTTCTTTGTAAGATGGAAAAAGCACAAGCTTGTAGTGGGCACATTAATTGTGGTGACTAATTGATGAAACAAAAACCCATCACTGTGTGCTGCAGCGTGTAAAACTGTGAGGGCTGCGGCTGGTGACAAACTGTCCAGACGGTAATTAAATAATTGGCACCATTGGATACACATGGCTTGAATACATTGAGAAGCTTCACTCTCTCATCAGTACTATAACTGCTGGCTGAACAGACAAACTGATGCAAAAATGAACACTAAGTATGTGTGCAATGGAGCTCTGGTGCTAGTAGCGTAACAAGAACATTTGGATATTTCTTTAGCAGTTGCATTTTATAGAAAATGAACTCCCTTCCTTCAGTGGATACACATGCATCATTGGAGAATCCTGTCTTTTTTCTGAATCAACAAATATAATTTCCACCACATCTCAAAATATGTTTTATTTCTGCTTGATAAATTCTGTGGTGGAAATCATGGTGGTGGAATATGTTTTGGATAAAATGGCAGCCTTTTCTTTGTCTAAGGCAAATGTAAAAGCTATCATTTTATGTATCATAAATACACAACTGAATATTTCTCACACATTAACCTTGAATTTTCATTGTTTTATTTATTTATTTATTTTTGGGGGGTGGGGGGTGCACTTTATTGAGGCGAAATTGCTCTGCAAATATGTATATGAATAGTTTTCACATAATAAATATTAATTTATGCTTTTTTAGGTTTTAATCAACCCCTGGGACATTAAAAGTGCCTATCGTTGAAAAAAAAAATCTGTCTTTTTTTAAAGACGGATATTGCTTGCTGTTTCTTTTTGGGAAGTTGCCATGGAGACAGTAACCCATGAAAAGGTAATTGAAGGAGAGCATGGGTCGTGCTTTACCCTGTGTGAAAAGGGCAACAGAAAGAGGGAGAGAGAGAAAGAGAGGGGTACAGTGACAGAGAGAGAAAGATTTAAGACAAAGGAAAATGAAAAAAACAAGTTGAGATTTTCTCACGGGTTTCTCCGTCGCTCTCAGAGGGAATGTTGGGTAGTTTCATGTGAAAACAGTCTTTAATTACTGACCGCACAGTGTCATTACTAACAGCGGGGGACCAGTAGCCAGTTATTTGTGGATGTGAGTTTCAAAATAATTAACTGTCTTCCTGTTTACTAAGGGGCAATGCTAGTCAAACAGACAAGCTTCTGGGAGCACTGCACAATGGAGAGACTGTTAATTATGGAGCAGACATGATCTGGGTGTAGCAGAACAGTGTGAATTTGAGTACTGCAAAACCTGACGAAGTTTTTTTGGTGGAATGTCCTACATATATATATATATATATATATATATATACACACACATAAGGACATTCCACCAAATATGCTAATGAAATCTAATCGCAAATTAATCACACACATTAATAAATGGTCCCCAACAGATAATTTAAAGTCATTATTGTGTTAAATGAGAAAAGCATCAATTAGACATTACAAAAAGTACATTTAGAAAAAAGCTTTTAGGCTTCAACGGCCATGAGGGTGAGTAAATGATGACAGACTTTTCATTTTTGGGTGAACTATGCCTCTAATGGGTTTTTAGTAATATGGAAAAATAATGAAATGATTTAATGAAATGATACTCTAAATAAGAAACTAAAACTGCCAGTAGGTGGCAGGTAAATGTCTAAATTAGTAAGTCATTAAGTCATTCATTCATTCATTCATTAGTTCAAATGGTTGATTCATTCAGGAATTAAGTAAATTCCTGTCTCAATGTGCATACTATCCATTCTAAATAGTATGTGACATTTTTAATATTCAATACTATTTAGGGCGGATAGGGTGGATAGTATGCACGTTGGGATGCAGGGATGGCTCTCTTTATGAATGGGCCTTTAAAGGGTTAGTTCACCCAAAAAAGAAAATAATGTAATTTATTACTCACCCTCATGTCATGCCTTCATTCATCTTCGGAACACAAATTAAGATATTTTTGATTAAATCCGATGGCTCAGTGAGGCCTGCATTCACAGCAATGACACTTCCTCTCTCAAGATCCATAAAGGTACTAAAAACATATTTAAAACAGTCACTGATTCGATTCGCAAAGCTCCAAAGCAGTGTTTTGAAATCGGCCCAAAAGTCGTTATTTTGTTTTTTTTGGCGTACAAAAAGTATTCTCGTCGCTTATAATATTAAGGTAGAACTACTGAACTCGCATGAACTGTTTTAAATATGTTTTTAGTACCATTATGGATCTTGAGAGAGGAAGTGTCATTGCTGTGAATTCAGGCCTCACTGAGCCATCGGATTTAATCAAAATATCTTAATTTGTGTTCCAAAGATGAATGAAGGCCTTACGGGTGTAGAACGACATGAGGGTGAGTAATAAATAGGGTTGGGAACCGAAAACCGGTTCTCATCCGGAACCGGTAGTGTTTTTTGAAAAGAACTGGAACCGTGCAAGATTTCTAAGTTTCGGTTCCGAACGGTTCTGGTGCGATGGTTGGGCGAATTGCGGGGAGCGTATCCTTTAATAGAGACATCTCACATCATGAATATTATAGCAATGAATGCACTGAAAATCCCTCGCGCTATTCATATACGTCAGATTTCAATGCAGAGAGAGAGAGAGAGAGAGAGAGAGAGAGAGAGAGAGGTTCCCAAAGCTGCACGATTAATCTTTAAAAGATCGCGTTCTCGATTTCATCACCCACATGATCTAATTCCAAAATGACAACGATTCGCCCGTGTATATTAAACCTTTGACAAAAATAAAATCGCGACATTCAAATTTGCGTTTGTGCTGCCGTTGATCTAAAGAGAGTTGTCATGTGTAGATATAAACAGCTTCACAAACAATATTTTCAAACGCACATTATTTCTGTGACAAATAGGCCTATTCCAATTATAACAGAAGTATACAAAAGTTTATTATTCAGATAGAAACGCTGGTGTTTATGTATAATAAATTAGGCTACCTTCTGAAAGTAACTGTACTTCAAATAACGACTGTATCGATTGCATTGTTACGCCACTAGATGGCAACAAATTACTGTTAAAAATGTGTCTATCACTGAATCATTCTTTCATAAACAAGTCTTTATGAATCCAACTTGCAAAAAAATTCATCTGTCTGAATCTTATATGTGTGTTCAAGCATCTTATCTCATTTGTGGTAACACTTTACAATAAGGTTCATTTATGAACTAACCATGAGTGATACATTTGTTACTGTATTTGTTAATCTTTGTTAATGTTAGTTAATAAAAATACAGCCGTTCATAGTTTGTTCATGTTACTTCACAGTGCATTAACTAATGTCAACAAATACAACTCTTGATTTTAATAATGTATTATTAATGTAAATTTCAACATTTACTAAGTGCTGTAGAAATTCAGTCATTATTAGTTCACGTTAATGTAGTTAACTTATTTTAACTAATGAACCTTATTGTAAAGTGTTAGCGAATTTGTTGAGATTTTGTTCTGTTAAATTCATTTTACAAGAATATTAAACACAAAAAGGACTGTTTGAGTCAAGTATTGTGCATTTTTCCCTTACTACTATTTTTTATTAGTTGTTTAATTATTTTAATGGAACTGGAACCAGAACTGGAATCGTTAGGCAGAACCGGAATCGGAACCGGAACCGAAAAATTTATCTCGATTCCCAACCCTAGTAATAAATGACATTATTTTCATTTTTGGGTGAACTAACCCTTTAAATCATTGGTTCACCTGATTGAATCACTCAAAATGCGAAATTAAACATCGCCGTGTGTTGCTTGGAGATGCACAACAGTTCTGCTCCGGCTTTATAGGTAATATTTTCATTGGCAAAATTGAGCAAAAGCAGACAATATTGTGTCTAAAATATAACACAATATTAACTTTTCATTTATTGAACTGACTTAAAAAAAATAACTAAGTAATTAAATTAATGCGTTAAATCAACAGCACTAATATACATAATGATGGGCCAAAATAATAAGAAAATAAAGGACTAAAAATTAATGGTTGTGTATGCTAAGGCTATTGGTCATAGATGTGTATTGATTTGAACAAACCTCTAACTGTTTATTAAACTTCTGCATGTAACTCATTGTGTTACAGACTTTCTTTTGGATTTTTTTTGGAGTATTGCACTTAGAATTTGCATATTTGCATCTAATTTGAAATTAGAATATGGTGATAGAGTCAGGGGAAACATGGAGAGAAAGTGTTAAAATGCTAAAAATGCCATATAGACAGGAAGAGAGAGAGACAGATGAGAAGGATTGATAGTCTGACCTTCTTCATTGATTACTTTATAAATACAGACATGTTTCCGTTGTTTGTCTCATAATAACATCTGTGTTATATTATATATGGCACCAAATTGATCTAGCTGGTTGAGTCATTTAAACTTCATGTTGTGTTAAAAAATTTTTTGTTTTGCAACATTTATTAATCCAGGGTAATATTAATTTCGACATACAGTTTTAACTTTTTAGGTTGAATAAATTAACATTTGTTAATGTTTAATAAATAAACATGTTTAATATTTATTTGTTAACATTAACCTAGATGCTGTAAAAACTAATGTTAACTCATTATTGCAAAGAAAGCAGAACCTTATAAAGTTTTAACAGTGTACTTGTTTACCAAAGGGACAGCAGCATCAGTAAAGAGCATGCTTGAGATCAAGGTTGCGTCTAAAAGCTAAGACAGCTGCCTTACCACATCACAGTGACAGACAGTGTTTTTGCATACAGGTACGTCCTAAGGACTTACAAGGCACCATAACATCATGTCTGATCACCTAGAACAAATTCAACACAATGCTCAGTTGATACATACATACTGTACATACATTTTCTTTTAGCATTAGTAAGTAATTTCCACAGAAATCAAACTAAATACATAATTTGAGATTTGAGAAATGTAATTTGATTATGAATTCTCATTTTGTCACCACTCCTGGCCATTGTTAGCAGATAAAAGTCATTTTAAGGGAACCTACATTTCCCCATGTCCCCTGACCCAAAAGAGCCCTTTTGTGAATGAACACTCAGCTGTGGCTGAGAACAGTTTTGAAAACTAACCTACTTCACACTATATATTTTTATATCTGTTTACTTCCCACCTGCAGTATCCGCACAGACAACTACACAACAATCAGTCTCTAAATGTTCGTTTCAGTCACTCCTGACTCACATACTGAAGAAAACAGGTGATAAAGTGTTTGATGTAGTGTTTCGAAAGTCTATTTGCCACATGGGGGGGGGGGGGGGGGGGGGGGGCAACAACTCGCAAGCCGTCAAACTCCACAAAGCCTCAAAAGTGATGTAGAGAAAGTTAAAGTGCTAGTGTTGAACTCAACTGAAGGAGAAAAACAATGTCAGGCGGTATGCGTTTTTGAGGAGTATGACAGGCCTCATCTAACCTTGGAGTACAAAAGAGTTGCATTGAAACCACAAGCAATGTGCTTTAAGCTTGATAGGATTGAACTATTGATCTTATGTTTTTATTTTTCTATTTCATTATATTTACATAATGGCTTTCTTGTAAAAGCCAACTTTATTATTTGCAGGTTGTGAATATAAGATCAATGATAATTATACAAGAGTAAAGAGCTTTGCATCATAATGTCTGATTATTGTATTTTATGCTCTGGTTATTTAACAAACTTGATTTTTCCATTTTCTCAAGAAAATGTGAGTGGTGCTTGCCTGTGCAAAAGTCACTGGCACAATGCTAGGGTGTTGTGAGTGGTTGCCAAGTGGACTGAGTTGCTCTGAGTGCATTTCTTTGTGGAAACTATGGAGTTCTGTGTGTTTTCTAAGTGGTTCCTTGCTGGCCCAAGTTAAAAGACACTATCCCTAAGTCTCCCCCAAGTAATAGCAACTTAACAAGCCGCATGAGTTGACACATCATTCGTGTATGTATCACAAACAGTGTGGCACAAGTTACACACCAAAATTTAATACCTATAATTAATTATCTTTAGCCGCTTTTCCACCGTGGGGCCGAACGGTTCTTAGAATGGTAAGGAGCGGTTCCAGTTGTGTTTCCACTGGAGCCTGGTACGGCACGGCACGATTACAAACCGTTCTCTGCCCGGAATTCCCAGAATTCTTGTCTAACCGTGCTGAATCGTGCTGGTAGAATCCGTGAAGTGACGTCGGCACACAGGATTGGTCACTTGTCTGTTGCCTGGCTACCAGTTTCTCCGTAGCTGGCTAAGCACTCTATTTGAGCCATGTAAACAAATTAATAATAAAATTAAAGGAAATATCAGATCATCCTCCATAACGTCGTCGTTATTTACATCTCATATCATCAGTAAACCGTTGCGTTACCAAGGCAACGACTGACCTTTTGTATTACATTCCAAAGAGCAGCCGTGAGCCCCACATTGGAAATAGAAACCGTAACTGTACCAGCTGGCCCGGATCGGCACGAATGGAATGGTTACGCAATAAGAACCGTTCGGCCCAACGGTGGAAAAGCAGCTTTTGTTTGCATGTGTATATAAGTTCCTTTGGTTCTATTCATTGTTGTTGGGTCTCGTCAGTGTATGGATGTGTTACACTTCTCACTTTATGTGGATTATCAGTGTGGATTTATTAAAGACTTCCTATTTACCTTCATCTTCGTGTTCGTGTATGATCTAGCTACACAACCCGTGACAGAAGACCCGACCCAGAAGTGATTACGCCACGGGTTATATTTAGTGTTTCTTGTGTTTTTGTGTTTGCGTTTTTCCCCCCTTTTTTTTTTTTTTTGGTTTCACTTTTTTCCCACCGTGGATAATCCTTCCATTCTACTACTGTGCCTTGAGCAGGGAACTTGCTCCCTTGAGGAACATGTGGAGGATTTCCTGTTTCTAGCCCATCTCACCAACTACCCGGACAACTGCTCATGCTCATTCCTACATGCTGACCTGAACACCGTCACCAAGGAGTTGTCCGGGGAGGGACCTCGAGGGAGCTTCACTGATTACGTGGAGTGGGTGCTGGTGACGACACCAGCTGACGACGACACTAGTGGCACTCCTAGCCCAGTGCCCAGCCAGAGACAACCCGCTGCGAAGAGCAACAGCAAGAGCCCACCGCAGACCAAGAGCCCAACTCCACAGCGATGTTAGAGCCCATGCCAAGAGGAGCGAACGAGCAGGACATCACCCCGGAGCCTGAGCTAGCCACGTCTGACCAGGTATGCGAGCCAGCTGCCCCATCCATCACCATCGGAGCCCTCGTGGAGTATGAGAGAATGGAAGTGAGTGCTGCCCGCCCACCTGCCCGCCACTGAGAGTGAGTGTTTGGCTGTTTTAAATTATGACTGTTTGTTTAGAGAAGTAATTAACCCTTTAAATCTGCCTGAATATATTTTATCTTCATCGGACCCACTGATCCCACCCAGCCTTCCTCTTTCACCACTTCTCCAGACTGCTATTATGGACACATTGGTTTTTGTTTGTTTCTGTGCTTTTTTCCATTCTCCTCTTCAGTCCTCAGCCAATCTTGCCGCCCTGTCATCACCGTCCCCTATCAGTCCCTCAGTTTATCCTCTATACCGAGGCTATACAGTGTGCCTGCTGTAAGCCACCTTCTTCTGGGTGTGGGGAGTCTGTGGCTCTGCTTTCTGCCTCAGAACGCTCTAGTCCACCTTGACCCCTCACCCTGGCTCCTGCACCTACACTCCTTCCTCCCTTGACTCAGGCAAGGACCTCTGGGCATTCAGCCTCGCCGGACTCCCTCAGATCCCTGTTTCCATCTTGGGGGGACATCGCTACGGCTCCTTCATGGCCGCCGATGTTTTCGGTGTTCCTTCTCTAGATTGGCTCTTCAGCTGCGTGGTGGGCTCTACCTCCTACGTTGCCATCACTTCTGGTCATCCCCAGGGTACTGTCTGGACTCCATCCTTCATGGCTCCTCCCTCCAGCGACACCACCGTGGTGCACCGTGCTGGCTGTGGCCTGGGTCATCACCTGCCTGTCCCTGTTCAAGGCCATTCATTGGATCACACCTCTTGCACCACCCTGGACTTTTTGTTTGATCCCTCTCCCGGACTCTCATTCTCCACCTGAGCCTCCTCCTCCTTTCATCTGCTGGCAAGAGGTCACACCTTCCCAGGAGGGGGCGTAATGTCACAGTTTCATTCAGTTTGGACTTTTTCATTTGCACCTTTTCTCCTTGCCTTGTTTGTTGTCATGGTCACTCATTTGGTTCATCATTCAGTTCAGATGTGTGTTATTAATTATCCTTGTTTGCATGTGTATTTAAGTTCCCTTGGTTCTATTCATTGTTGTCGGGTCTCGCTTTTTGTGGATTATCAGTGTAGATTTATTAAAGACTTCCTATTTATCTTCATCTTCATGTTCGTGTGTAATCTAGCTACACAACACGTGACACTAACTGAAAACTAAAAATTGACACTAACTAAAAATTGAAGACACAGTGTAGTTTGAGCAGTGAAAATTTCTGCACCTCGGCTGGTAAAAATAAATTATGGGTTGTAATTCATTTTAGCAGCTGCAGTGCAAAAATTTCCAGTGCTCAAACTATGCTGCGTCTTCAAAGAGTATGTCAGTATTCACAGTATTCATAAAAGAGCAGGTAAAAAATTTACCTGGATGACTTACTGCTTCCAGTGAAATTCTGATCCAGCTTTACTATCCCTTGAGGCAGAAGAGTTGTGAATGGCAGTGAATCGACGCAACTGACGCTGGCCACATGACAATGACAACATGACAAATGTAGTACATCTGGATTGCATTCATACTATAAAGAATGTATTTTTTTAACAGTCACAAAGTCATTACTTATTCAAAAGAAGTGCCTCCTCAGAGAGCATGTGATTTCAGATGCAGCCAAAGGGCTGTTCACACAGAACACATTTTTGCATTACACTTTGCTACTTTTCCATTTGTTTTTCAATGTAAACACACACTAGATGGATGTCTTTAACCTTCGCTTGTGTCTCACGTCTTTTGAAGCATCTCATAGTTGACAAGCTATTCTAAAAACAAGGCACTCAAGTTAAAAGTTCAACTTTTAAAAAACACGTCTCTAGACAGTGTGCTTTTTTTCATCCCACTGACCTGCATCTTGTGTTTGTAACAGGAAAAACATGTGTTCGGTGTGAACCTTAGTGAACCAGTGTTAGGAATTTATTAAATTCTAACTATAAGAAAGTCCCACAAGCACCACAATTGTATCACAGTACCATTAGTTTTTGACATGTACCTTGGCCATGGTATTTTTGCAACACAATGTTAATACTACATGTACCTTGGAGTACAAATACCATGGTATGCTGTATCAACATTAGTCTGGGTCAGATGTTAAGATGCCGCTGTTTTCATTCATAGGGGCATTATATAAGTGTACATGTCTAGTTCAATTACTCATTTCAGACATAAATAAATTAACTGACACAGTTAATCACCATAATCCATCATTTGCTAACATGCTTTTGAGGAACTTGTTTCAAAGTAGACAACCCACTCCACCTGAGGTCTGGAACATTGTGTGTAACTTGTTTTCATGGTTCTGGCAGCTTGCATTCTACCTTTTAATTATGTCCCATGCACAACCATAAATCTACATCAACAGAGCCACTTCACCATCTCAATGCATATTCATGATGAGTGCTAAATATTCATGAGCAAATGGCTGTCTGAACCTGTGTATAAGCATAATTATGAAATACAATCACATGCCAAAGTAATATAGATATATGGTGGCTAATGAATTATATGACTCCACCCCACTGCTGTCTCACTTTTCTCAAAAATGCAGTCACTAAAGAATCAGCTGTCTTTCAATAATGTGGTTGTATGCTTTTACATGTATTCATTCAGCAGGCACTTTTATGCAGATCTACTTATAAATGTATAAGAATAGCTTCTATTTAGTATACTTATCCATGCAGTATTGGCTGAATATTTGTGGGTTTCCTATTGCCACTGTTTTGTATGAGTTCCCTTACGAAAAAGTAGTCTATTCAAGTGTGCTATTAGTATACTTGTTTTAAACTAAAAATAAGGAAGTATACTGTGTGTGTACTTCTCAGAAATATACTTAAAATTGCACTTAAGTAAACTTGACTTATACTGACAGAAAAGTCTAATGATATTTTGCCTGTACTTGTACTCAATCTTTTGATCGAGATATATTTAAAAGAATAATTAAGTATTCTAAATATACTTGGCTTGTAGTTGTGTTTACGGTTTTGATTGAGTAGCCTATTAAATACTTTTTTCACATAGTTTTACATACTGCCTTATAAACTTATATTGTTTGTAAATATTGATTTATAAAAAAAAAAAAAAAAAAAAAAAAAAAACATATATGTTCCTAATTCTGATTATCTGAATTTTTGGGCAGTCTAGTCCACTAGTAGTGGACATAGGAATTTACTTTAAATCTACTTTCCTCATTTCCTGCGACTGACTGAATTTTCCGGCTATCCATGTTTCTACTGTTATACGGTAGAGCGCTATTACGCATTTTCTGGTATGGAATCTCCGGATTAAAACACATGTGAAGAAGCAGAAACAATTGATAGAAGATTGTACTCAATTGTAAAACAACGCGATCATCAAACATTAAACAGCAAATTTTGGTAACGCTTTAGATTACAGCCCGGAAAGTACTGCGTAATTACAACAAATTTACAGCGTAACTTTCGATAATTATAGTGTACCTATAAAGTAAGTATGTGCAAGTATAGGGGAACAATCTGTAAAGTCTTGGGAATAAAGGGGTAACAACCAGGAAAATAACAAATTATTTATACTGTAAGTATTTTAGAAATACGGGGTACTTATAATATTATGATAGACAACAATCTTACGTTTGGGAGCAATTTAGCAAGAAGGTGCACTGATTAAGTTGTTTCAAGGCAAGTAGATTGCAATCTTTTTTAATACATGGGGAAATATGCTTTTGTTTCATGTAGTTACACGGTAAGTATGACATTACGGGCCGTAAATTAAAGTGGTGCTTGTTACATTCTTGTTTCATGTAGTTACAGGGTAAGTAATTGAAAAAAACACAATCTGTTATCACTCGGAAACCTTTATTTGAAAAACAACTTATTTCAAAACAGATTTAAAGTTACAACACTTATTTATTTCTCTTGCTTAGCTACCTTCTCCTCTTGTTCCTCTTCTTCTTTTTCTTTCTTTCCACTGATGAATCTTAAGAGGGAATCCCATGTCATTTGCTATTCTGTATTAAAAGAAAATACAGTACACCCGGAAATGTGCTCACCATTTACCCATCTTTTACCCTCATGCCATCTGCGATGTATACGGCTTTCTTTCTTAAGATGAACACAAACAAAGTTTTTTAGAAAAATAAATCACGCTTTATAATGCAAGCTCATGTGTTTCTAAAAGTCGAAGCATCAAACAGCACATACAGCAATAACAACAGTAATCCATACGACCCCAATGGCTGAATCAATGTCTTCTGAAGTGAAACGATATGTTTTGTAAGAAAAATACCAAATATTTTAAAATTTTAAACTTTCGACCAACTGTCACCTGTGCGTGCATGAGAGGGTTGAGAGTTCATGCTTGACGTAACTTGAACGTGACGTAAGCCTGCCGAGAAACTCACGCAAAAAGTCACGTGGATGTCGGATGTCGTCAGTTTTTTATTTATTTTTTATTCTTTTTATTAATGCTCACAACAAAATACACAGAATAACAGATAATGATAATGAGAAACAAACAAGACAGAATAACAGAGACGGCAGTTCTCACGCAAGTTTCACATGAATCTCCTGCGAGAACGTCATGAAAGCTTCACGTTGCTCATTACAATATGCTTTGTCGAACGCAAAGTCGACTCTCATGCAAGCGCTGGTGACAGTTGTTCGGAAGCGAAAAGATGAATAGCCTAAACCATGAGAACATTTCTGGGTGTACTGTATTTTCTTTTAATACAGAATAGCAATGGGATTCCTTCTTAAGATTCATCAGTTGAGAAACAAGAGGAGGAGGAAGCCAAGCAAGAGAAACAACAACAACAACAAAAAGGACAAAACGTGTTACTTTCTGTCAGGACTTTAGAATTTGAAATGAAAAGTTGATTTAAAAAAAATCAATAATAAGTGTTGTAGACCTGTTTTTAATTAAGTTGTTTTTCAAATAAATGTTTCAGAGTCAATGATATCAGATTGTTTGCGTTTTTATTTTTATTTTATATATATATTTTTTTTTATTACTTACCCTGTAACTACATGAAACAAGAGTGTAACAAGCACCACTTTAATTTACGGCCCGCAATGTCATACTTACCCTGTAACTACATTAAACAAGAGTGTAACAAGCTTCACTTTAATTTACGGCCCGTAATACCTGTAACTACATGAAACAAAAGCATATTTCCCCATGTATTAGAAAAGATTGCAATAGTTCTTTCTACTTGCTTTGAAACAATTTAATAAGTGCACTTTCTCACTAAATTGCTCCCAAACGTAAGATTATAGTCTATCATAATACCCCTTAGTTCTAAAATACTTACAGTATAAATAATTTGTTATTTTCCTGGTTGTTACCCCTTTATTCCCAAGACTTTACATATTGTTCCCTTATACTTACACGTACTTACTTTATAGGTACACTATAATTATTGAAAGTTACGCTGTAAATTCGTTGTAATTACGCAGTACTTTCCAGGCTGTAATCTAAAGCGTCACCCAAATTTTAATCAAAACTGCCTACCGTTACTGAATGAAATGTCGAACCCATGAAGAGGAAATGACTGTGAAGCTTTGGGGGTTTTGATAAACGCGATCTACTCCATCTGTGTTTTGATCATTGTTCTGCATCTTCTTTGGACGTAGTCTGACAAAAATGCACTTTTCTCAGCTTTTTGTTTAAAATGTTGCTTTTTCATGAAACTTACCCACATTCAAGTGTTTTTAATTTAAAGGTATGTTTCAAGTATAAAAAAATTAATACCCAAATCAGGGCTCAATGCTAAGGATTTTTTCTACTGGCCCGATTGGGCCAGTGGTTCAAATTTTTACTTGCCCCTCCAAGATTTTCACTGGCCCCACAACAAAAAATTAATAAAGTAAAAGAAAAGAAAATGGGCCTATAAAATAAGCCCAGTTATTGTTTTTGTTGTCTTTGTTACATTTAACCTTAATAAATAAGGTTATGACACCAAAAGCTACTAGATTAACTCACTTAAATTTTAAATAGGCCTATTGTTATTTGACAAATAAACAGTAAGTAATAAAATAGTAACAAATACTCAAATTACGAGTAATAGCACAAATAAATACAACAGAACTAACATATAAATGAAATAAACTGTGCTTTTCAAGTTTTTCATGTAGGTTTAAACAGGAGGCAGGTACAGAAATTGTAATCTAATGTATAACTATTTAGCTATAGATTAAACTTTATTAAAGTTTATCAGTCAAGAGCAGTTACAGATGCATAAATAATGTTTTGAAATGTTGAAAATATAAAACGTTGAATAGCCTACTGTTATTTGAAATTATTTAAAAAATGAAGACACTTTAAATGTGAAATTAAACCCGCCAGTAGGTGGCAGCGAATCACTGTTAATGAGCGAGTCATTGAGATTCAACCGATTCTTTCAAACGGCTGATTCATTCAGGAAGTGTTGCTCAGAGACGCAAAACAATTCTGTGGACTTTGTTTGGAACTATTTTCGTTGGCGAAATAGAGCGAAACAAGCGATTTGGTGTCTAAAATGTAAGTCACTTGATATCAAGTTCTTGTTTATTAAACTGTATGCTGCATAAAATCAATATCACATTTGTAATCATGCTGATATTTGGAGAAAAACAGCGCTCTGTGTAATATTGGTTAACTATATTAAATTATATAAATATAAAAGATATACAGGGTCATTTTTGCCACTAATCTTGAATTCTGGGTCATTCTAAAGGCATTTTAGGAGACTAAATCACGCAGTGAATGCGTACACTCATACACGCGCACTAGTCTAACCTACTAGACTACGTCACGTAATGCATGCGTGCACTCAACGGATGTTTTTGTTGTTTGTTTTTTTTTTTTTTTTTTTGTAAAGTGAGGGACATACTCGATCATTTCAGATCGTTAAATCAACAATTACGATATCATAGACGATATATATCGCACACCCTACAGCACTGGCCCGATCGGGCAAGTGACGGTTCCGTCGACTGTCCCGAGCATCGTTCACACTGGCCCCGGACCATCGGGCAGTCCTTATTGTCGAGCCCTGCCCAAATGCACTTAAAGTTTACTACTGTTATACTTAAACGTATACTTTTATATACCAAAAAGTGGGCCAATTTAGTCCCAAGCAGTATTGAAATAGTACACTTATAAGTTTACTACTAGTACATTGATATTAGTATACTTACTTCATAAAGTATACTTAAAACTATACTTGAACATTACTTGAAGTATACTTCTTTTTCATAAGGGATGTCAGCATGCTGTGTTATAGATCAATGTCAATACCCCAAGTTACCTAAACACTCAAAATTAAACAACCTCATTAGGTGGCAGTGGACTACTCAACAGAATGAACCAGGCTCTTGTATATTCATAATAGTACAGAACCCTGATTTTGCTGAACAAAAGTCCTGTGTAACATCTAGTAGAACAGCCACTTCAAACTAAAGATCCTCCATAAAGCCATAGAACAAAACAGAGTGCAATTCAAGCAGGCTTGGTAGCGAATCCTGCACGTGCTTCTGGAATATCTTTTGCTTCATGACCCACAGTGCAGTCATGGTTATTAAAGTTTCCATGAATTGGCTTGATGAGCACTTTTTTTCTTGATGTGCTGACAGACATCCATTTGCTTGAAAATGTTTCTTCTGTTTTGATCTAAATAGTAGTGCAGAAAGCACACATGAGGTGCTATTTATAAATTATGGGGTATTTATTCGCATTAAATTGAAAAGAATTTCATCAATTTTTCTGTTTGCCAAAAAGAGACAGATTTTATTCTGTAAATGCATATACAGTATATTCTGAAAGTGAATTTTGCCCATGCAAGTTAAAAAGTACACTAGCATAACCATGTGAAAAAAGGTGAGCTTAATTGTATTGAATGTGCCATTGGGCACTTCAAATCTTAAAGGGTTAGTTCACCCAAAAAAGGAAATTCTGTCATTAATTACTCAACCTCATGTCGTTCCACACCCGTAAGACCTTTGTTCATCTTCGGATCACAAATTAAGATATTTTTGATGAAATCCGATGGCTCAGTTAGGCCTCTATTGCCAGCAAGATAATTAACACTTTCAGATGCCCAGAAAGGTACTAAAAACATATTTAAAACAGTTCATGTGACTACAGTGGTTCAACCTTAATATTATAAAGCGACGAGAATACTTTTTGTGCACCAAAAGCAATGCATTCAGTTTGTGCTTAAGTATATTCTTTAAAGTATATTATTTCTGTAATAAGTACTTTTTAAAAAAAAAAAAATGCTAAAGTGTACTTCTTTTCCACAAGTGTATATATGACCGTAAAGCTAATCTTCTTTTCAAAATCAGCAGCTGCTGAAATATGAGAATTAGGTCTTCGGTTGCTGGCTTACGTCGTAATTACACCATAAAAGAGAATTTTGAAATAGCTTCCTTCTCACTGTTTTTAATAACTACTGGGAGGCCATTTTTGTTTGTCTGAGCTCTGAATAAACAGATTGGGGGGAAAAATGGGACAGCACAGATGGGAAGAGTTTGCAGATATTGTTGAAGTGCTAAGGAACAATCAGACAATATGAGATGACTTGTGTCTTCAGCTCAGTGTGTGGCTCATTGTAATTTCAGTCAGCATCGTTGATGAGGGCTGCTTTGAAAAACTGATTGCTGTAGGCAAAAGGAACTGGGGTCAGTTAAGGAAATATGGTGACTGTATAAAATAGAACACACACTTTTTATTAATGAAATAGTTCACCCTGAAATTAAGATTCATTTACTCACCCTCCTGTCATCTGAAACCTATTATTTTCTTTCTGCATGGAACACACACACAAAAAAGATTTTCTTTTATATTGGATTTGAAATTATTTTAATCAGTATCCCTTAATGGAAAGTTAATGCATGGTAGGATTAGCTTTGATAAAAGTTACATCTGTTAGTATCTTTATCTGCCAAATGTATAAATGTTCATGTAAATCTGAAACCTTTAGCTATTCTTTCTGGCAAAAACACTCAACCTGCATCAAGTTGGACGGGAACCATTTTTTGGATGGCCATTTTAAGTCATTCTGTAGATGTTCAATTGGATTAAGGTCTGGACTGTAACTCGACCACTCCAGGAAATGTACTTTGTTGGTTTTCTAAGCCACTGTATTGAAGGTTTTGCGGTATATTTCAGGTCACTGTTGAAGATAAATTGTCATTCAGTTGACTTCCAAGTCCCAGTGCTCTTGTGAATTCCAGCATATTTTCCTCCAGGATTTTTCTGTTCTTAGATCTATCTGTTTGTTGCTATGTTAGATTTGTGCCAAATACAGAACTTACAAATGAAACCCATTTTTTTTTTTTATTGCACTGAGAGCTTTCCTCCATATAAGTCAGATAAATGTAGCCTGTGTGTTTGTTTGTGTGTGTGTATGTTTTTTTTTCCCCATCTCCAAGCACTGTTTCTCCCACATACACTCTATTGCCAAAAGTATTTGGACACCCCTCCAAATCATTGAATTCAGGCGTTCCGATCACTTCCATGGCCACAGGTGTTTAAAATCAAGCACCTAGGCATGCAGACTGCTTCTACAAACATTTGTGAAAGAATGGGTCGCTCTCAGGAGCTCAGTGAATTCAAGCGTGTTACCATGATAGGTTGCCACCTGTGCAATAAGTCTATTCGTGAAATTTCCTCACTACTAAATATTCCACGGTCAACTGTTAGTGGTATTATAACAAAGTGGAAGCAATTGGGAACAACAGCAACTCAGCCACAAAGTGGTAGGCCACGTAAAATCACAGAGCAGGGTCAGCGCATGCTGAGGCGTACAGTGCGCAGAAGTTGGCAGCTTTCTGCAGAGTCAATAGCTACAGACCTCCAAACTTTGTGTGGCCTTCAGATTAGCTCAAAAACAGTGCGTAGAGAGCTTCATGGAATGGGTTTCCATGGCCGAGCAGCTGCATCTAAGCCTTACATCAAGTGCAATGCAAAGCGTCGGATGCAGTGGTGTAAAGCACGCCACCACTGGATTCTAGAGCAATGGAGACGTGTTCTCTGGAGTGACGAATCACACTTCACAAATGCGCTTCTAGAAGAATGGTCAAAAATTCCCATAAACACACTCCTAAACCTTGTGGAAAGCCTTCCCAGAAGAGTTGAAGCTGTTGTAGCTGCGAAGGGTGGGCCAACTCCATATTAAACCCTACGGATTAAGATTGGGATGTCATTAAAGTTCATGTGCATGTAAAGGCAAACTTCCTAAAACTGTTGGCAATATAGTGTATGTGTATGTTTAGGTGAAGAATTTTAACTATTGTAGCATAGTAATTAAAAGACTGGGACAACCACTACAAAACCCAGAAGGACTGATCCATGGAATATCACTGTTTTGTGCCTTTGGGCAAGACACTTAACCTCAGGTTACTTAAGGGGGACTGAACCTGCAATTATTGAATTACAAGTCACTTATTAACAAGAGGATTAATGATAAATCAGTATGTGGACCTATAATAAATTAGGAGATTCCAGCATTTTTTTCCCCCTCCCTTTCACTTTTAATTTTGTCACTTTGAGTACATTTGTGAATGGCAATAAATGTCAGATAAATACTTTTTTTTTTTCTCGTGGTGGAAAATCTGGGATTGCAGTTCGCACTATATGACAAAGAAATATTTAATTTCTGTCAGATTCCGTGAGTATTTGATTTAATAATTTGTTCATCAGCTATGACGATTCTGATTTTTCTGATGTGTACAATTGGACAAAACATTTGAGATAACGCTCCCCCCTACTGCTGATCTGGGGTGTGTTTCCCGTACAACGATGTAACTCGCTGGTTAACAACCAAGCTGTGTCCCAATTATGGGGCTGCGTCCTCCGGAGGTCGCATTTAAAGGCTGCATTCGTCATCGAGTCGGTCTCATTTAAGAAAAGTAACCATAATAAAAGTGACTTATTCCTCATCTAAAATACTGTAATTTCTATATTACTTTGCAATCTAACGGTTACTTTTCATAAACGAGACCGTCTGGATGACATATGAAGCCTTCAAATGCGACCTCCGGAGGACACAGCCCTTGAATTGGAACACATCAATTGGGATGCATCACTGAAGAAATCAACTAGCTAGTCACAACTGTTTCCCGAAACCATTATAACCATCCTCCTCTATTTAAAAAGGCACAGCTAATGATAATTTTAAGGGAGGGGCCAACAAACCACATTTAATATATGCACCTTAAATGATATTACACCAAGATTAAAATGAAATATGCCCTCAGAAATAAATGTATGCGTTTATCTGAAATAAAGTTTGTACCCAATCCAAATAAAGAGACAGATGAGGATACAAAACTATTATTGAAGAACTGGCACAAAAACAAAAAAAAAACAACAACAGACAATGCAAAATAAAGCAAAATAAATCAGCAGACTTAGAAATTTGTATAAACAAGGTTGATTTATAGTTTAGTGAGCGTCAAACTCTAGTCCAACACGATAACCATCCACCATGTGCTCCCAAACAACCACTTTAGTCCTCGAGTGAACAATCCCTATCCGAATCCCAAACAATTCACTAAGGGATTCGATGTAGTAGTCTCCATGAGGCAATGCTTCTCACATCCACTTAGTGCACATATTAGTAGTATTAAACTACCAATATAAAAGAGTCCTTCTACAATAGAATAGAATGTGTGTTAGCTTGCTAACAAACCCATACAACATAGAGTGAACATGATAAACAAAGTTACAATTCATGAATAAAGTATTCTAGTGAGAAAATACAAGACTTAACTAAACATAAAACCACTTACATTGATTGAGCTTGAAACACATGTTTCTCAATCTGGACTCTACTGCATGGAAGACTGCATGAGAAGCCGGCCATGCTTCCTCTTAACCAAACAATACTTAAGCTAGAGGAGGAGCTTAGAGCCCCTAGAGGACAGAAGTAGTACTACAACCTACTATACTTCATAGTAGCAGAACTATGGGCTGTTACACCATATTGTCACAAACTGTTCAACCAACACGTTGGTTAATGATGTAAGGCAGGTGGTCGAAATATTAGATTTTTCCCTATAACTTTTGGACAAGACATCTGAGGACTAATTCTCATTTTTCTCAGTTCTCAGTTTGCTTCATTTCCAGATTCAATCATAGGCTCGTTCTTACGTACTAGAGCAAATAACATGCGCACTCTTCAAAAATGGCGGTTTTACGAGTTCACACTTGCGTATTTGGCGTGCTGTCCGAGGAGAGGGCTTCAAGCTCGGTATTTTGGCCCAAACCCAGAGTACTCCCCCGTATCTCTGATTAGGATAGTAACCAGGCGAGTGTGAGGAGACGGAGTGGCGGAGGGATGCAGAAAAACTGTCAAGGAACATGGGTGAGTCGGCTATATATATATATATATATATATATATATATATATATATATATATATATATATATATATATATAGAGCCAATATAGACCTCCTCTTATGCTGATTGGATAGATCATTTGAAAGTGTTCCTCCCGAACTTGTTAATAAAAACTAAACAACGTAAAAGACATTTGTATGTATTCGAAATAAAAGATAGATTTGTACTGAATGTCAGCTTGCTTATTTTGGTCAGGATAAGGATGATGTATTAAGTCCGGTAACACTTTAGTATAGGGAACATATATAAACTATTAACTACGACTTTTCCCTCAATAAACTCCTAATTTACTGCTTATTAATATTTAGTAAGGTAGTTGTTAAGTTTAGATATTGGGTAGTATTAAGAATGCAGGATAAGGCATTTATATGTGCTTAGTAAGTACTAATAAATAGCCAATATTCTAGTAATATGCATGCTAATAAGCAACTAGTTAAAAGACCCTAAAATAAAGTGTTACCTTAAGTCCACAGGTCTTGCAAACAACAAACTATGCTTCTAACCACAGCTCGAGAGCTGTCTTTCCAACCACACAACTTTGCGATGCTGTTTGCAAATGTTCGTTGGAACTATGGCTTCGGGAAAGACTGACACGTTGAACTATGCTGATAACAACAGAATTTGCGACCATAGTTGCCTAACAATGCTTTTAGGAAACACACCTCTGGTTAAGGTCACATAGGGATGGGAAGGGGAGTTCACTATAACACACAAGTAAGAATAATAGACTTCAGGTAAGGGTTTAAGGGTCAATGATATGATGTAAATTGTGTAAACACACAATTAGCAATTTTATGACATGGCAAGGTTTAGTCAGATTCAGTCAAGTGGTATTATCCAAACAAAACATGTTCTTGAAAAACAACAACAACAAAAAAATAAACCTTATGATATTTAGATAATAATAATAATATATTTTACCTTAAAAAAAATGTGCATTCCAAAATTTATTAAAGAATGTAAGAAAATATGTTGAATACTTTATGCTTTATGGTTAAAACATTTGACATGTTTAGATTCATTAAATCACTTTTGTTAAAAATAATTGTTGAAATATCCATAAAAACAGCATGAATACAGCGATCACATTTCTAACAGCATGACGTGAATAAAATGTAAAGAAAAATATTTTCATTATCTTGGACATTTTTATTTGTAGCTACAGGGCAACATTAGATGCACAGCATTTCAGCCACTGAAAATGAACTGCCAGATTTTGTAGTCTTAAAACTTAAGCATTGTAGACCCTTTCATTGTCTTTTGTCTTGCTAGGTTTCACAAAATATACTATACAGCTTTTTAGCGCAGTGTTTCTCACCCAAAACCCCCCAAAATTCTCACACACTCCTTAGTTGAACAGACCAGTCACATTAGGATCATGAGGGATTTGAACGCAGCAAGAGTTGGTACGATGAGAATGAAGAGGTAGTGAGATAGAGGGAAGTCTAGAGAGGACCTGGAGGAAGTGGCGGATGAGAGGATGTATGGTGTCTTTATCCTGCATCAGACCCCGCCAGCTGAGATTAAAGACAGACCATCTCAAGGCGGCATTCACGCTCTGAAGGCGAAATGTCCTCCTCACTGCATGCTGATGAAGCACAATGAATGGCCTCATGGACCCCGAACCTGCTCACAGATTATAGCCCCTCTGATCCCACACAAACTCATACAAACCCCCCACAAGTCCCTGAGGGTTGAGACCGGGTTGTGTAATGGTTCTTTGAGCATAAAAGAGCACCATAAAAACATTCTATATGATTTGATCAATTTATGTCAGCTTATTATTTATTTAATGTCAATATTCTTCAGTAAAAAATCCAGCACATTTAAACAAGAGAGAATAGAATTAAATCATCATTCAATATATAAACCATTTATAAATCATTTTTTGTGATTAAAGAGGTGAATACCTAAAGTTAGATCATTTTCTATTCAATAACATGAATTATCCAAGTAAATTAAACAGGGAAGATGATCATATAAGAAAATTGCTTACAAGGACAGGGCAATTTATGGGATTATGATTTGATTGAAGTTGGTCTGCAATACATATAAATTAAAAGGTGAATGATACACTTGCTCACAAAGCACACAACTTAGACACTCATCCAGTATCATAACTGAGTTGTAA
Organism: Ctenopharyngodon idella; assembly: GCF_019924925.1. Taxonomy (NCBI): domain Eukaryota; kingdom Metazoa; phylum Chordata; class Actinopteri; order Cypriniformes; family Xenocyprididae; genus Ctenopharyngodon; species Ctenopharyngodon idella. The sequence continues at coordinate 29,598,620 of NC_067223.1, forward strand.
CAAGCTTGCAGTGCAGTAAAAGCACACCAAATTGATGAGCCTTGTTCATGAAACACAAGAAGACCGAATTTTTAGGTAAATGGTTCATAAATTCATTTGCATTTGAATTTTTCCATTGAACTAAATTCTAAGGAACCGCTATGCTGTTGCTATGAATGATCTAAGGATTCTCAATAGCAGCCTGTGCGTTTTACTTTAAGAGAGCAACCATTATATAATTGCATAATCATTAGATTTAATTTCATTTAAATCATTTGATTTATCATTTAATCATTTATTCATGAATACTTATTTCCTTTCTATTGTTGTTTAATCTTATGATTGTGTGGTTTCTTCATGAGATAAGTGAATGTCTCCGTTTCAAGGTTATTAACATCACAGAACAAATTTTCATTAATTTTCCATGGCTTGTGCTTTGGTATAATAACACTTGTTGGATTTGTGCTGGTCAGACGAAGTTTGAGCATTGAAACATACGCAACTAAGATTATTCAATGAACCCTGCTCTTTTTACCATCATCACTTTGTCTCCTGCGTCTGCTCTTCCCTGGCTTCCTCAGGCTGATAGAAGACTGTTAATAGAGTTTCGGGTACCAGACAAGACTTGCTGTCGATGGGTTTTACTAGTTTTGGGTACCAGACAAAACGGATATCCAGAGGTGTAAAGTACTTGAGTAAATGTAATTAGTTACTGTACTTAAGTATCTTTTTGGCTACTTTGTAGTTGTAGCTACTTTGTAGTACCAAAGATATTGGCAACTTTTACTCTCTACTTGACTACATTTTTGAGCAAGTAAATGTACTTTTTACTCCACTACATTTGTGATGAGTAATGCAATTACAAATTACATTTTTCATGGCAGCTAACTTTTTCTGCAGCAGTTTGTTTCTGATATAAAGAAGTGATATCGCCATCTAAGGGCATTGAAGGTACTATATCTTGTGCATTTTGCCTTTAGGCTGCGTTTACACTGGCACAAAAAATCCGATCTTTTGCTCACATCTGACACAGATCGGAATTAGTTGCACACAAGTAAACACAAAAATCCGCACAAGATCCGATTTTTTCGCATCCGATCCGAGCCACTTCCAAATGTGGTTTTAAATCAGATACATATCTGATCTCTCGACATGCGACCTATGTCTAAACATGCATATCCGATTCCCATTGGTAATCCAAGCCACCACAAGGCGAGAGCAGCACGATTGCTCACTAAAAGGTAGCTTTAATGTTGTATTATGAAGCAGACGTGTCTGTATGTACTCGCACTAAAAACTTGCAGCTTTATTATTGAGGTGGAAACTTTATATGTCTATCTATTTTTTCCTTGAAAGAAATTGCACGCACGCACACACGCCCTCTGCCCGGTTAATTTAAAAGAGATCGCCGTGTGTTTTTTTTTATTTTTTATTTTAATAAACCAAAAGCTTCACTGAGTAGGCTACTCTCTCTCGTGTGCGCTCTCTCCTTCACTCGCTCTCTCGTTATCATTCATTCAAATAAATGTAATCTTACCTGCTTCTTTATTTCCCTTCAGAATCCTACATTTAACGACTGTAGATAAAATAACAAACGCAAATTACCTTTATTTTCCAGTCTATATTCATTCAGTCAGATTTCGTGCTGCAAAACATCCATTACACTGACAGCTGTTAACTTATCCATTCTGGCAGATAATCATGACCACCCGACGTGAATATAAATAATTTTAATAGCACGGCCATTCAAAACCCGAGGGTCTACCATGTGCATGCAAAGCTATCAATGACAATCATTTTGGGCGGGAATTAATGTGAACACAGATATTGGATACCAGTCGCATCTAAAGTAAATGTAAACACTGGCCAAAAAATTGGATATGGTCAAAAGATCGGATCTGTGCATTAAGACTTGCAGTATAAATGCAGCCTTACTCACCCAAAACTTGTCAACAAGGATACTTTATGTGAATGTGAGTGCATTAGCAGGTAGTTGCTGATCGCAGATGTTTTATTTATTAGATGAGGAAATGATTGCAGCTGGTGATGAGGCTCAAACCAGCACATACAGTAAACTTTGACTATATAATTTTATTTAACATTGTTTTATTTATCCACTATATTGACAAGACCGTTTTGAAGGATATTGGTTTACTTATGGCCTTTCTGTGCACTTGAGCTCAACTGAGACTTGAGAGTTTGTAGACGTTTAAAAGGTTGTTGTGTCAACCTTGATTTATTGCAACATTGAGGTGTTCAGTTTTATTTTGATTTTAGAAAATAAACTTGATTTCTCATCTTACAAATCAATTGATTCTTATTTTCACTGGCATGTCTCTCAGGACTAGTGCATCTCTGAGCCTACATTCAGCATGAGTAAAATACTTAAGTACTGTTAATTAAATCAGATACTTTAAGACTTTTACTCAAGTCGTATTGGAATTGGTTACTTGTAACTTATAGTGGAGTCATTTTCGATGTAAGGTATCAGCACTTTTACTCAAGTATGGTTTTCAGGTACTCTTTACACCTCTGCGGATATCTTTTGACAGGATCCGGTGTCCAGGGTCAGATCTGATATTTCTGATTTGGAGATCCATCCAAACTAATACTAGGGTGTCTTAACTGGTTTTTAATGCATTGCTATGAAGTTGCAAAGGTGTTAATTATTCATTATAAAACAGATAGTTCCTGCCTTTGATTCTGATTGGTTGAGCCACGTTCGAAGCCGTTGTAAAATTCCCGAAAACATACAGCTGACCGCATTACATAAGTATCGCTGCACCACTGAGTGTGTATGTTGCTGTGTCTGTCTTAGCAGCCACTCTTAGCAACGTAAACATATGTTTGTTCCCAATTGATTTTGTTCATTGAAGCTTACTGCATTATGTAGAAGAGTATTGTGAGAGAGATATCGAGTGACCGAGTGTATTACCTACATTCAGGTTTAGCATTTTCCTTCAGGTCAGTCCTATGTTCATAATAAAAAATCTGTTTGAATGTCCGCTGCAATCTTGTTACATTTAATGGGTTTCCCCGTGCCCTGCTGACACTGACAGCGCTAGTCAAAGCATTTGTCATTTTCTTCTTAGTTCCGTGTTCACAATAAGTTGCAATATAAAAGTCTTTGCGACTGAGTGACTCGCTCATAAAGACAATCTTTGCCGCCATCTAATGGTGTAATACATATAACTTCTGTTTGCTGTTCACGGTCAGAGACTATTTTTTCCAGGCTTTTAATGATTTTACTTCATGAAAGTTGTATTGATACATATTTTTTGGCTTTAATATTTGTATTGTGTGGTAACCGTTTTATAAAAGCAATAAGCCCCGTGAGTGGCATTTGTTATTGATATACTGCATGCTTTCTGCAGCAGATGCGACATTTCCTACAGCATGAGCCCCAACAGTGAAACTGAAGCCGGCAAACGGATTGGCAACAGTCGGATGTTGCTGAAATGAGGTGATGTGCTGTGTTGGGACGCTGTGCTGGGGCTCACCACTGATTACGCTTGTTAAGGGCATCGTTTAAAACTACCCTGCTGGCTAGAAGTAAGACAAGACCATCCAAGAGTCACACATAGAGTTTGTGAAGGCTATTTGGAATCACAGCTTGCTTAATTGAGTTGCTTTACATTGATTTTAGTTCACATGAAGGTTCCAAACGATCACAGTCACTAAAACACAGGGGAAATTGGAACTCAAGCACCAGTATTAACTTTATTTTGATGATCCATTTAGACATTCTACTAACTATAAGTAACTTTGCAACTACATGTCAACTAGAGTATTAGTAGATTGTCTGCTTAATATCTGCTAACACTTTATTTTGATGCTCCCCAACAGACATTCTACTGACTATAAGTAAATTCTGCTTACCCGAACCCTAACACCTAACCCTAACATAACAGTCTACTAAGAGTCTACTACAGTCTACTAATACTCTGAGAGTTAGTTGACAAGTTACTAGTTAGTAGAATATCTAAAGTAGGCCATCAAAATAAAGTACAACACTACATTCTGTAATTAATAGCATAATCAAACTAAGTGATTTTAGAGGTGATGTCATATTCAAATCAGTACGTGTTGTTGGAGGTGATGCCATAATAATTTTGTTGGAAATGAATGCGTAATTAAGCAGTTGGAGATTATGTCATAATCAATCAGAGGTGTTGTTTGAGATGATTAATAAATCAATTAATATTGTTGTTTGAGATGTTGTCATTTTAGTGATGTGCTGATGCTATGTCCAAAGACTCTATAATAACACTTTGATTTCAAGGAGACACAATAGGAAATCATGAGAAGAACAAATCAGAAAACTGTATATATACTCAATACCAGCTTTTCCTTGTGGACAACAGTTTCTGTTTAATGCCAAGGTTATAAGAGGCCATCAACAAGATTTACTTGGAAGACAAAACATTTGTTTACCAACATAGATCGAAACTATAAGCTGAAAGGAAGTGAGTAGTAGGAATAGCGATGAATGCTTTTCTGGTTATTCTGTTGTGTCGGCAGATGAGTTGAGAAGGTCATAGAGTTGACCTCTGAACCAATGAATCTTGAAAAAAAAAAAATCAATATTCAACAGAAGTCTCTAGAAACATCAGCTATAAAGGGCTGTGCTGACATCTGTGATTTGTAAAGCTAAGGCAAGCATCACTATTGCTCACATTTAGAGTGCCTTTTGATGAACAATGCTTTTTGATTAACAAAAAGAAAGAAAGAAAGAAAACCCTTAAAGGGAAAATGAAAATTCTGAACATAAAAGGTGACGTTGATCGTAACTAATGTGTATTTGGGTGCAACACACCAAGTTTGAATCCCTTTTGAATCCCTTGTTTTGGTGTGCTTCCTCATTACACATACAATAACAATTAAGCTACAGGTTAGGTTATTTGGCAGTGAGCTGTTATTCACTCCTATTCAGGATGTATAGCATTCCCACTAAAATTCAGTGTTTTCAAATGCCCTTTTCTCTACCTTACACTGAAAATGTAAAATTCTAGTTTAATTTTTGTATTTTTTTTAAGAAGAAAAGTAGTGACATTTTGCACTGTATTACAAGTTAAGGAACTTCTGGCTCGGTTCTTGCTAGCTAAAGAAAGAAGGGCTGGCAGATATTCTGGTTGGACAGTTGTTATTATATATATTTCTGTTTTTTTTTTTTTTATACCGTACAGTGTTGATTGACCATGATATGGACCCAAATGCACGTTTAGTGTAGCTTTTTAATATTGTCTGGGACTAACATCCTTATTTTCAGCAAATCTCTGCTATGTGAATGGAACTGTACTGGACAACTAGTTTTTTGTCACAAAATACAGTGTGAGAGAGCCACTCTGCATTGCACATTTGGATGTCTAGCATGTCTTGTGGGTTTTCATGTGTGATTCTGGTAACTTACAGAAACGCAGATATGAGATGTGTATCATTTGAAGGTTTTAGATCCAGTCACTGTCTTCCATCAGAGCTGCTCCTGTCAGTTTTGCGGTCTGCGCATGACTCAAATGCTCTACTCTTCACTCAGATATAAAAGCTTCTGTCCAATTTTATGGACTTTGCCATCTTTTACTTTACTTTAGTCAACTACTTGACTTCTGTTGCAAGTTCTATTTGGTTAGTGCAAAACAGACATTTGGGAGGGCCCAGTCCTCCCCTGCTGATACCTAGATTTGGCCCAGTAGAAATTTAAAGACATGCCTACCAGCCGGGAGATTTTAAAATGTCAAATTCATCCATTTCTCTCTGCTCCCTTTTTCTAGTAAATGGATGAATAACATTTTTTTTTTTTTTCTAAATGACTCAGCAATTATAGAGGCATCCTCGTAAGTGACTTCCAGCAATTCAACATTTCACTTTTTTTTAAACACTAAAGCACTCAAGTTATAAATAGAGCTCAGATTTAGCAAATGTCTGCCATTAACATAAGCTTTTAGATGTTTTAGTATCACAAGTACTGAAGGAACTACGTAAATGCATTGACACTGACACCTCTACCGTCACTAACTACAAGAGCCTTCGGGCTTTGCAAAAACACCAAATTAATTACAGTTTCACTTTAGGTGTCCATGCTGCGGTTGAACATTTATCTAATGATATTGCACAAGGTATTGATCTAATAAGCCTAGGGAAAAAGATGGAGCTTAAAGAAAAGTAAGAGAAATGCTATGTTTAACTAACTATATCCATGACTTTTTATGGATTGATTGATTGATTGGATTGATTGCTAACATGCATTGTCAAAACTGAAGTCACAATGCCAGCGAAGCAGAGTATGCACCAAACTGTGAATAATTTTTTATTGCTTTCACACAAAATACATTTACAGTTTTCTCAATCGATTTGACACATTTCTTCAAACTCAGATCACTGCTCACAGAACAATTAACACGGTGATCTGAACACTTTGTAACCGTCCTAAAACAGATTGTAAGTTTTCATTAATTTCGTACAAATTACAAATCATATGCATAAATTCTCAAATGTGTTCACACAGCCAACCAAAATTTTTGTATATCAGGGAAAAACATTTGCAGCTCTTTTTATTGATTTTTTTTTTCTGACAATGTATGATAATATATTCTGTGATGAAATTCTCTGGCCAGATGTAAATTAGAGACGTTATCAATAAATTTCACTGATTGCAGTACTGTACAACAGTAAACATTCACTGCATGTTTGTGTATGTAATATTTTTTGGGGTAGGGGGAAGAAACTTTTATAACAAAAACTCCTCACTGAAGAACTACGATAAACATGTATTTTTATTAATGTATTTGTGGGTCTGTAGCTGAATGTTATAAAATCAATAGAGAACACCTGTTTTAATGATAGCATTTACTTTTAATAAATGCATTACCAGAAAAAAATACGCTAATGACATTCAAGAACATTTGCTTCATTATGCAGTAAAGTTGAACTGTTTGGTTAATGTAAGAGTGTGTTTAGTAGGCTGTGTTACAGAAATTGATTTAAGAGCAGTAAAAGCAGTAAGAAGAGTTTGGAAAAATGTGTCAAATCAACTGAGAAAAATGCTAATATGCTGTTTTCAAAACTCTTAAAAACAGTTTTCTGTGATGGGTAGGTTTAGGGGTAGGGGTAGGGGTAGGGTTAGTGATAAAATATACAGTTTCTACAGTATAATTACCATTACGTCTATGGAGAGTCCCTACAAGGATAGTAAACCAGACGTGTCTGTGTGTGTGTGTGTGTGTGTGTGTGTGTGCGTGCGTGCGTGCGTGTGTGTGTGTGTAGATCAGCACCATCTATTGTGTTCTGTGAATTCGGTCTCCACAAAAATATTTGTGCTGATCTCAGAGTCATAGTTCAAGGAAACTCTTTATATGCTATATTTCCCTGAGATTTACTGATTAGTCATAAATTAGTTTTTCATTTCCTTCTCTCTGCCTCTGAGGAGTCTTGAAGGGACGTCAGGTTCATTCCTTCAGAAGGATATGCAGAGCAATGAGTGCTGCAGAGTCAGGAGCTTCAAAATGTTTTACAGACTTGACCACATCTTATTCTTATTATTAGTGTTTCTAGGGCCTCATTCATAAGAATGCTACTGACACCCCTGTATTGGCCGATGCTTGTTAGCAGATGAAAAAAAAAGGGAAAGCCCTGATAGGAACTTAAGTGCATACGCACAAATTTGATCCACACTAAAATCCATGGCAACGTTCATAATTATAAAAAATGGTCTTTGATGTGGTAAAGTGCTTAGCACCACGTCAGGGTCTAAGCGGACGTATGCACTTTTCATTGTGCCAGAGAGTCAGAGTACTGCGAGTATTTGGAAATCTAAGCAATTCTTGCCGTTCATGATTCTCAAGTAAAGGATTTGGACATTGACTGGTGCTCTTTTATATGTTAATGACATTAATTAGGGGGCATTTACAAGGCGGAGATCCGAAACCATTCAGTTCAAGAAACCACAATTTCAAGATCATTTGCATTTTTTGTGCGTATATTCGTTCTCTGAATCACACATATTTGAGAAATGATCGAATGTAGGATGGTTTCTATGCCACATTTTATAAATTAGACCCCTGGTCCTTAGAAATAATAGTATCTATCCTGTAATTGGGCGAGCCATGGTTCTGAACACCTAATAAGTGTCTTAGATCTGTATGTAGCATTGGCATTAATCAGGATGAATACCTTCTAAACCTGACATGCGCACCAGTAAAAGGTCCTTCACATTAATAATTGCATCTATCCACAGTTATTGCTTGGTTGATCCTTGCATATGAAAACTAAAGAAAAGGGGTATCTAAGAAGTATCATAACTACATTTCAGTGATAGGAGTTGCAGCTAATGAAAGCTGCAGTATGTTTCCATAGTACTCAAGCTCTTTCACAAAAGATCGATAAAAATCTGAGCCCTTTAAAGATACATATTAGAGCGGCTCTAAAAAAAAAATGATAATTTTCAAGTAATATATTAATTCAATACCAGTGGAGCACAGGATAACAGTCTAAACTAGGACAAAAAGCCGAAGAATGTTATTCAGTGCAAGAATGCTGATAAAGGAACTGCTGACAAAAAGGAGATTTTCAAAAGGGCTTCATCTCATCTCTTAGTGTCTTACTATGCTTATAGCAATGTAAGAGGAAGGTTTTTTGCAGTTCCTGTTGGGGATTTTCAGATCTGGCAGACAAATGCAATCTCTGCAGAAATGAGTGTTAAAGAGAAAGATGGATTTCCCGCTGCTACGCACATATGACATATCATTATCCCACATCATCCAGAAGCATGGAGGAGGGGAGGAATATAAATGAAAAGAGACTTGATGCAAAGAGAAATAAAGAAATAGCTTTTATCATAGGAGGAGAGACAATCTAGAAAGGAGAGAACATTTTCCTGATTTTTTTATTATTATTATTATTTTATTTTTCATCATAGGTCACGTTTATTCTAGAGATTTTTGTTATAAAGTGTTTCATGATTTTTTTATCCTTTTTTTTCTTTTAATGGTTTGAGGGAAATGGAAATCAGGGGAAGGAAGGAAATGTACACATTCGCAAATTTGTGTTTCACACAGCTCACTTGCTTGCAGAAGGCTCTGCAATTAACAGAGGAAATAAATAAATAACATTGATGTTTGTTCAGAGTTCAAGTTTCAGACTTCTAATTGGCTCTATTTATTTTATTCAATTATTTATTTATTTTAAAGCAATCTGTAAGGAAAAACATGGGAGAAATTATTTTTAAAGAAGTTGTGAAACCCACTTATTAGAATGTATGGGCTTTATGAACAGAACCGCAGCCAAATTATAAAATATCAGGAAGTTGTTTTTCTCATCACCTGCAGAGCTTACCAAGTCTCATCTAGACAGCAAACACACTAATAAATGGATTTTTACATAATCCAACATACACACTCTGCAATCTTTAAGGCTAAAGGTTATATAAATTCCATGAAAACACAAACATCTTGTTAAGCTTGACGTTGTTTAACCTTTGCCCACACACATACATTTGGTGCGGCAGTACGGCTGTGTATCTTAAGATTCTCCATTAGCCTGAATGTGACCTGTGCGTTAAGTTAATTAACCCTGCTCTACCTCAGCACGCTGACTCTGGGTCAGTTTAAATCACAGTTCTGACTCACTGCCAATCAGAATTCTCAGGTCTGGAGCAGGAAGCAGATTCCCTGTAGACCAGCTTCACATCCAGGTTAATCTGAGGGCTGCACAGAGGGGCAGAAGGTGACAAAGGGTCCTAACTAAAGATTTGAAATTCCTTGAAGTTGTTTTGTTGATTTTTATCATTTTACTTGAATTATAGGAAATAAATGTATAAATTGTTTTTTATGAAGTGTTTACAAGTGTTCAGGCTTGGTTGAAATTGCTTAAATTAAGCAAAAATGTCTGAGATGCCATGCTATATCCTGATATAGCCAGCCAATCGCCAACTTCATGACACAAGTGGATTCGTGCTGTACTTGTATTTTCATCTCCAGAACACACTGACAGAGAAAAGGAAAGTCAATAAAAATGATCAATTTTTTCATAGACAACAAGATTGTTGTCTCCTCTTACGTTTTTACTGAGAAAATGTAAGAACTGTCTTCTCTAGAGTTACTGAAGAAATCTCAACAATTTCTTGTTTAACATTTTAATATGAAATCAAACATTTCTTATCAAATTCAAATTATTCAAGCTATGCCGCCCAAATTACATTACTCTTACTGCATGTCTACAATTGTCTCATTTGACTATTTTTTATTTAGGAACTTTAAGATAATTTTAAGATAAAAGTTGATACCTAAACAAAGCATAACTGAGAGAACTCCATTCTAACTATAAAAAAGCAAACTGAATAAGCCAGAAACCTGTCTGCTATGGTCATTTTTCGCAACGTTCCCCTCTGAACTCCTCTTCTGTCTTTGGTTATGTCTTGCAGGTCAACTGGCAGCAGGCACCTGTGAGATTGTCACTCTAGACAGAGACAGCAGTCAGCCACGCAGGACGATTGCCAGACAGACGGCCCGCTGTGCATGTAAGAAAGGACAGATTGCGGGGACAACGAGAGCCAGGCCGGCCTGCGTGGACGGTAAGATCATATTTGGGGGACTATCAATCAAAACACTTAACTACCCTTAAAACTATTACATAACAGTCTTTTTTTTATCAAACCTCTAATAGTTGGTGTGTATGGTAGACTATAATTGCTGCCAGATACTCTCTTATTTAGTATAATCATATACAATATAAAATGAAACTGCATCAGACAAAACTTAAAGCTGCAGTCCATAAGTTTTGCCTCTTTGTCACCATCTCTGTTTGAAATCTGCAATTGCAGTTATTTGCGGAATTATCATCTTTACGTGGGTTGTGTATCGGCACGGCTCCTCAGCGCGGATGAATCTAATGTTTTCTGTCAGTCACCACATCGATGTGGATCTGTAGTTTGGAATCACAGATTCTGCATCTTGGAAGTATGACCAAAATAAGAATTTTCACCGAAAAATATCATCTGAAGAAGTAACATGTCTTCCACTTTTGTTCTGAATTATGTAATTAAGTATAATTTAAAGAGTACTGGCAAAGCGGCACATGAAGCAATGTATTTTATTATTACCAAAGGTGGGAGAATGCTTTTTTTTGTGATATTATTATTTACATTAATATAAGAAAAAGAAGAGGCATTCAAAAAATAAATAATTAAAGGAAAATGTCATATGCTGTTGACACAAGAAGCACCGCACATGTAACTTTTACTGAACCAAGAAAAAATGCTATTTTATAATATCTGTGGATGTATGTCAGAAATTGAGGCTCATTTGTTTGCATTTTATATCGGTATTCTGCTGGAATGGAGAGCTAGCTGTGTATCATTCATTTGGGAGATGGGGGAATGCATCCTGTTCATTTGGGGGAATGCATCCTGTGAGAACAGTATTTTTATAGATGAAAGTGTTGCTTCTAGGTTCTTCCACAGACTGGGGAAGGCTGCATAATTGTTAACTTAATCATTAACTGTTTAACGAATACACAATGTGCCTATGTATGTAGAACTGTATTAAGAGTCAGAAAACTTGTCTAAATGTAATATGCCACATTGTATGCAAAATGTGAATCATATTTTGAATACAGTTTTTTCTCAATACTTACGTCACTTTTTGAAAACTCTTCACACAGTTCTCCTAACCAACTTTCAGCTTGGCACAGCAGTTAATTTCACATTCAAAATGCACTAAAACTACCAAAACACTTCATACTTGTCTCAAATCAAGTCATTCTTCCATAACACTAGCAAAGGTTGTCAACCAAACACACTTTGTCACTCATAAAACAACGACCTAAAAACATGTAGCATTATACAATGTTTGCTTTTGTAAAGTTTCTTTACAAAACAAGAATGACACTCTCTACTGTTTATAATTCACTGCAGTATATTTTACATAGAAATATTTTTTTTACTGTGATGTCAACATGGACAAAGTTTTCTCCTTTTGTATAGATGATTATGAAATTGAAAGGCTAACACTTGTGTAGGTGTTCAGCTACATCTATTTGTTTTGATAGTATTTTTTTTTTTTTTTAATTGTTATTTTTTTAGATTCCGAATATATTTCAATATGGTATTACAGTAGAAATGTAGCAAATGTGCTCTCTTATTCACTATTTGAAAAGAGTATGTAAATGTGTAAATTGGTACATAGGTACATAGAGTTTTTGTGATGTTTGTGTGTAAGTGAGAAAATAATCCGGCTAAATTGAAAGAAGCAGTCATTGAATGCATTTTGTGCCAAAGCAATGATAAATGATCCACAGTTAATGATGTTTTATTAACAAAGTTCGGGAGGAGCATGCTTAGATAATCTAACCAATCAGCACAAGAGGAGGCATATATATATAGAGAGAGAGAGAGAGAGAGAGAGAGAGCTGACTCACCTCTGCACCACAACAGTTTTCCAGCATCCCTCCTCCACCCCAGCTCCTCACTCTCAATTACTTTTATCCCAGCCTCAAAAAATTCTGAGCTCTGAGCCCTCTCCCCAGACAGCACGCCAAATACACATATTCCATATCTTATCTGATTACATGTAAGTGCAAACTAGTTAAACACTTTAAATTGCACTTATTACGGCAGTACTACATTTAACAATTTATCCACCTCACTGTAGCAGTGTATTTTGTGGCACATTTTTACTTGTAAACTATGTAAAAGCATCCTTATAAATGAAGCTTGTTATAAATGAATTATTTCTGAGATTTCATCTGTTGCCATTTCTTCTTATGTCTTTATAATGGCTGTTTCTTCTGAAGTCCTAATTTGTACCGTGGCTTGTTGAGAAGACGTGCTATCACTTTTTCAAAGTGATCGGATATATGATTTTTGATAAAACAAACAAAAAATTCCATAGAATACAACCCAGAAGACCCTATAGTTACATTCTAGCATCCAAGTCAAGTGCGTTTTAATGTTATAGTGCTTTACACAGTATATATTTTTTCAAAGCAGCTGTACAGTATGTATGTGCCTTACAAGTTTAATATTGTTCCAGATATAAGTGCACAAAAGGAGGACACAGTCCACCAGAGGGGAAGAGAAAGGAGAGAGGGAGAGATGAGAAAAGAGAGAGGTAGAAAAGAGACAAATGAAATTTCAATCAGTTTAATCTGCTGGAGTCCTCAAGGTCTCAGCACAATCGTCATATGTGATGTGACATGCTGTGTCCTTCAGTCTGTAGAGGTCAGTCTACCTACAGGATAATCCACAGAGCACAGACCCAAAATCCTTTACTCCTAGGGCTGGAAATTGAGGACCATTTCTTAAGGTTTATTCATATAGAATGTGAAGCTGACCTGCACAGATGTGTTTTTGGCACTAACTTTCTATGCAAAGGGAACGTGTGTGTGTCTGTGTGTGTGTAAATCAGCACCATCTATTGTGTGGGGTGAATTCGGTCTCCAAACAAAAATATTCGTGCTGATCCCAGAACCAGAACTGTTCCCTTTCAAGGGAACTTGCCCTGTGTCGAATTACGACACCTTAGGGAACGCCTCCAGCATGACAGCCTCTGAAGCACGTGTGAAACTAGTCCAATCCTGATTGGCATTGCATCATAGTGTGTGACGGCACACCACGGAAGCTACAAAGATAAGCTGGCACAAAACAGCGTCAGCTTCTTTTCTTCAGCAAGTGCGCAGTGTGTGTGAAATTGTCATTTAACATTGTTTGTCCTATTTGGTGTTGTTTGTCCTGACAAAAGCGGACCAGGCTTGTGTTCCTTGCGATTCGGGACTCGCGTCTGCCGAGGTGGCTCAGCATCTCAATTCATGGGGTTTGCAAATGGAACTTGCAGAGGAGGTTGAGACGGCTCCAGCCCTTTCTCCGCCTTTATCTGCAGGTTACAGATCTTGTGTTTGGGATACGGAAGCCCGCTTTGTGTCTTCTTCCATCCCGAGCGAGAGCTTGATGCTTGAGCTCTCCAGTTCTGAGGAACTGGAAGTTCTCAGCATTGAGGCAGGGGATATTGAGGATTCGCCACCCTCCTCCCCTGCATATGAGGAGCTGGTTGAGGTTGTATCTTGGGAAGTGGCCAAACTAAACATCGAGTGGCCCCATAAATAACAAGAAGTAAAGCGTAAAAGTAAACTGGATGAACGCTTTCTGCTGACCCAAGCACAACCTCAGTGTAGGCTTCTTCTATGATCTCCATGCTGACCTATCAAAATTGTGGAAGAAGACATTCTCGTCTCGTTTATCGAGCCCATCAGCTAATGTGTATTCTAACATGATGGGCTCAAAAGAGAATGGCTATGGGTTAATGCCCCGGGTGGAAGAGACGCTAGCATTTTATCTCTCCCCCCGACGCTTTGTCATTCTTGAAAGTCCCGATATTGACCACTAAGCCATTCAGAACATTTTCCAGTTTAGTGGGCAATACATATATGGTGGCAAATTGTGCTGGTGCTTCCTTGCATACTATGGCCATCATGCAGATGTATGATGGCAGCTCCATGGCAGCACTTGTGGCAACAGTGGGGAATTTATGGTTTAACCTCTTGGGCATCATGGAGAGGGATCGACTATTCCTCCTTGATGCCCCGCTGTCGCCTTCTGGCCTCTATGGCAATGCTGTACGCTTGATTGTTGAGAGGTTTCAGGAGGCGAAACATCAATCAGCAGCATTTCAAGAGGTTCATCCTTTGCCACTCTCAGTCCTGTTGGGCTGCTGCCAGAGAGCAGCCCCAGCCACCAGACTCCAGCTCCTCATATGGCCAAGGCCAGAAAGAGAGTGCTACTGCTCGAGCCCCCCCCTCAAAGAGGCTGGGGGTTGAGGCAGCGCTCTCGTCCGAAGCCTCGGAGGGAGAAAATGGATCTGAGGGCTGTTATTCTGTTAAAAAAGGCTTCAGGGAAGAGGTCCTCATGCCAGACGGCCTAGTTCTATCCCCTCGCTCCTTCACAAAGTGCATGGATGCTGCATTGGCTCCTCTGAGACTCCAGGGCATTTGTATGCTAAACCATATAGATGTCTTGTTGATTCTAGCCCAGTCACAAGAGATGGTGATTTGACATAAAGATGTCGTTCTTGCTCACATAAGGTGCTTGGGGCTGAGGCTCAATGCCAAGAAGAGTGTGCTATCCCCTCTTCAGAAAACTATATTTCTCAGGGTAGTTTGGGATTCAGTTACGATGCGGGCACGTTTGTCTCCAGCTTGTATCGAGTCTATCCTGATGACAGTAACCAGGATCAAGCTAGGCCAAGCCATCACTGTAAAACATTTTCAAAGATTACTGGGGCTCATGGCAGCAGCATCCAGTGTAATTCCTTTTGTCCTGGTGTACATGAGTCCCCTGTAGTGGTGGCTTAGGATCAAGGGGTTTTCCTTGAAGGGAAACTTGTTCTGTATGACTAGGGCTACATGCAGATGCCTTTTTTCCCTAACTATATGGAAGAAACCTTGGTTCTTATCCCAAGGCCCATTGCTGGGAGTGCTGTGTCATCAGATAATCATGACTTGAATCCCTTACGTGCTGGGGTGTGGCCAGGAGAGACCAAGCCTGGCGCTTAATATATCACTTCACAAGGAAACTATACACCTTAAAGTGGAGAGTATTCACTTTATGGTGCAGAGAGTGTCAGTTGGACCCAGTTAACTGCCCAGTGGCTTCAGTGCTGGATTCTTTCAAGACAATTTCTCTCAGGATCTTTCCCCGTACACAATTAAGGTTTACATGGCAACCATAGCTGCCTTCCATGAACCGTTAAGCGAGGGACCACTTGGTTATTTGTTTCCTTCGTGGTACGCTGAGGATGAGGCCTGCGGCTCATGCCAGGGTTCCAACATGGGACCTGGCTATCGTTCTAGAAGTGTTAACCCTGGCACCCTTCGAAGTCTGTGTTGGAGAAGTTCCTTACTTTAAAGGTGTCTTTTTTGTTGTTACATCAATTACATAAAGAGTTTGGGGGACTTACATGCCCTGTCTATCTCTTCTTCCTGTTTGGAGTTCGCACTCTTGACCAGGTTATTTGCCCATGGTGCTGACTAATGTGGCACAGTCTATTGTCCTTCTTTCCTGTGTCGGTGGATCTAGAGAAGCTACACCTTGTGTGCCCGGTTAGGTCTCCTGAGGCCTATGTACATAAGTCGTCCCCATGGAGGAAGTCTGATCAGCTGTTAGTGTGCTTTGGGTCTCCCAAGAAGGGGTCCCCAGCATCAAAGCAGACCATTAGCAAGTGGATTGTCGAGGCAGTCTTTACAGCATATGAGGTGTGCAGTATGCATTCACCTCTTAGCACACTCTACAAGAAGTGTTGCATCCTCAAAAGCTCTATTGTTGGGGGTTTCCCTTCAAGAGTTCTGTTATGCGGCGGGTTGGGGCTCCCCACACACGTTCATGAGGTTTTATAGTCTGGTCCTTGATTCCATGCTGAGTTCTGGAATACTCTCGCCCTGAGCTGTGCCCAGACAGGTTTCAAACCAGGGCAGGCATTATTCATTGTGGCACAGTGGGCATTTCATTCCCCAAAGTGTCATCATTCAATACAGCGTGAGTTCCCTCAAAAGGGAACATCTCAGATTACGAATGCAACCATTGTTCCCTGAGAAGGTAATGAGACGCTGTGTCCCATTGCCACACCTCCTGAATGCCTGAGAGTGACTTGCTTCAGCTTATCAGAAGCTGATGCTGTTGTGTGCCAGCTTACCTTTGTAGCTCCCGTGGTGTGCTGTCACACACTACGTCACGACACAAATGCCAATCAGGATTGGACAAGTTTCAATCGTGTTTCAGACACTGTCACACTGGAGGCATTTTCTAAAGTGTCATCATTCTACGCAGCATCTTGTTCCCTTCTCAAGGAACTATTGTTACATTTGTAACCCGAGATGTTTCCATTCCTGGTTTTGAAATATAGTATTTTCATCTTAAAAAATAAATCAAATGTTTCTCAGATTAAGACACATTCAGCTGGAAACAACAATGGGAGTTTCAGAATTGAGGACGAAAATCAAGGGAACAGTTATGTATATGTATCTCATAAACAATTATATGTTTCTATATTTAATTGTTTTTACCAGCCTTCTCTCCTATTTAAAAATGTTAATATACTTCTTACAGAGCTGTTTCCTTGTGTTCCCTGTTTTGTGCTGCATTGTGAGCAGTCCAAAAAAAGTAACATGTCAAATTTCATGTCAATTTTTTGTAATCGACTCAGCGGTTATATAGTTAGAGGACATTGTCACCATTGTTGACTTTCATGTTGCGTTAATGTGGACACCATTATCAGTAATTTCACGCCTTCTGCTTCGTCGTCATGTGGAACAATGTGTCATTCTGGAAATATTGACCTGTATAAATATGGAGAGAAAAGAAAAAAGAAAAACGCTTTTGCCACCCCGAGCAGAATGAAATATTTCCATCAAACATCACTCA
Source organism: Ctenopharyngodon idella (assembly GCF_019924925.1). NCBI lineage: Eukaryota > Metazoa > Chordata > Actinopteri > Cypriniformes > Xenocyprididae > Ctenopharyngodon > Ctenopharyngodon idella. The sequence continues at coordinate 29,616,000 of NC_067223.1, forward strand.
TTCAACTCTTGTCAAAGAAGTGTCAGATATTTGTGCAGATCAAAGCTCTGACAAGAATTGTGATAGTGTGGAGGATCCTGGGAATGAGAGTTGTTTGACTGTGGTTTGTTGGAATGGAGACATGAAGTAATTCTGAAATCACAATAACTCCAATGAACGCTAACACTACATTATACATAATCCCCATATAGTTGCTTTCACTAGACTGAGCACATAAAATCGGAAACACTGAAAGCATTACATGCAATTAGAAAGCTGATGACAGACTTAACCAGAGACATTAGATGAATGAAGGTGAACAGAAATGCATTCTGGGATTGTCTTGCTGTTGAAAAAAGGTGTCACACGCTGCGAATAACACATAACAAGCTTACTGAACAGCAGCAAGCACAAAGCACAAAAAATTAACCTTGTTGTAAACATTATTCACTATTAAACAAGTCCAACATCATTGAACGTAAAAGACAGATTCCTAAATATTTGTACCTCCAAAGTGCATACCTCAAGGGTTCACTTTTCAGAAATTGCCAAAAGCTACAATAATATTGTGCATATCGAAAAAGTAGAACAGCATACAAATATCTGCAAGTACAAATGAGATCTCGCTGAGGTAATACTACTCTCTAACATATTATACAGTTAATATAGTTATGTCCTGTGCTCAATTTGTAAATGAATAATTGCCAGATCAAAAACAGCAATTAAAAGGAGCTGTGGCCAACACTGAATACAATTTCAATTTTCCCGGAACATACAATGACTTTACTAAACGGTGATGGCACAACTATAAGAGCATCGTTCACAAGTTTCTGCATGGCCCTAACTATAGTTTAGTGTATTATTCTGTCACATTTATATATTAAGACCAAATATCATTCAGTTGATCAGTAATATTCTCTCTCGCTGATAACGTTGTTGCCTCTTCCATTACATAGATTTCTGATCAAACACCTGTTGCTTGTGTCTCCCGCTACCCTGATTAATATTAGCAGAATTGTCCAGGGAGCAGTTCCATCTTCACGGGATCTCTTTTAATCAGAAACACCATCACCACCTTTACTCATGAAAATAAATAAAAATATGCTATACTTTTTGACATTTCGGTGATATTAACTTATTTTTAAAAGAATAATTTGTCAGGTAGGCCTATATACACTCTCACCAAACTTTCCACTCCTCACTGCACGGAAAACAATAAGCAGTAAGCACCAACCAAAGTGATTTTGAAGAAAAGCTGATCATTAAAAAATATATATTTGTTGAGGGCCAATAGCGAAACATAACTTCCAAATAGATTTGCATAAACCCTCCATTTTCCAGAACATGATCCAGCAGGATCCGGCTCAAATTGAGCACTGTTTATCTCCAATTTTTAGATCCAGTTTATTCGTTGGTAGATATCTCTCTCAATCAGGAAATAGCAGACGTTTTTCTGATATTAAAACTTTGTCATGTTG